>NW_027331950.1:2379280-2510471 GCF_048418815.1 Hemitrygon akajei | reverse complement strand
TTTCCCACATTCTGAGCAGATGAATGGCCTCTCCCCAGTGTGGACTCGCTGATGTAACTTCAGTTGAGATGACTGAGTGAATCCCTTCCCACATTCAGAGCAGATGAACGGCTTCTCCCCAGTGTGGATTCGCTGATGCTCCTTCAGTTGAGATGACTGGGTGAATCCTTTCCCACATTCAGAGCATGTGAATGGTTTTTCCTCACTGTGATCTAACTGGTGCGTTAATAGACTAAAACGCCGAGTGAATCCTTTCCCACAGTCTGAGCAGATGAACGGCCTCTCCACAGTGTGAACACACTGATGTTCTTTCAGATGAACTGAATCAGTGAATCCCTTCCCACATTCTGAGCAGATGAATGGTTTCTCCCCAGTGTGAATTTGCTGGTGTCTCAAGAGTTGAGATGAACGAATGAATCCTTTCCCACATTCTGAGCAGCTGAACGGCCTCTCACCAGTGTGAACTCGCTGATGTACCTTCAGTTCAGATGACTGAGCAAATCCCTTCCCACATTCAGAGCATATGAATGGCTTCTCTCCAGTGTGGACTCGCTGATGTAACTTCAGTTGAGCTGACTGGGCGAATCGTTTCCCACATTCAGAGCAGGTGAATGGCTTCTCTCCAGTGTGAACTCGCTGGTGTCTGCGTAGGTTGGACGAGTGAGTGAATCCCTTCCCACAGTCTGAGCAGGTGAATGGCCTCTCACTAGTGTGAACTCGCTGATGTAACTTCAGTTCAAATGACCGAACAAATCCTTTCCTACATTCTGAGCAGGTGAATGGCTTCTCCCCAGTGTGGACTCGCTGATGTGACTTCAGTTCAGAAGACTGAGCGAATCCTTTCCCACATTCAGAGCAGGTGAATGGCTTCTCCCCAGTGTGGACTCGCTGGTGTCTGTGTTGGTTGGACGAGTGAGTGAATCCCTTCCCACAGTCTGAGCAGGTGAATGGCATCTCCCGAGTGTGAACTCGCTGATGTGACTTCAGAACAGATGACCGAACGAATCCTTTCCCACATTCTGAGCAAGTGAACGGCTTCTCCCCAGTGTGGACTCGCTGATGTGACTTCAGTTCAGATGACTGAGCAAATACCTTCCCACATTCAGAGCAGATAAATGGCTTCTCCCCAGTGTGAACTCGCTGGTGTCTGTGCAGGTTGGACGAGTGAGTGAATCCCTTCCCACAGTCTGAGCAGGTGAATGGCCTCTCCCCAGTGTGAACTCGCTGATGTATCTTCAGTTCAGATGACCCAGCGAATCCTTTCCCACATTCAGAGCAAGTGAACGGCTTCTCCCCAGTGTGAACTCGCTGATGTGACTTCAGTTGAGATGACTGGGTGAATCCCTTCTCACAGTCTGAGCTTGTGAATGGCATCTCCCTAGTGTGAACTAACTGATGTTGCAGCAGCTGATTTGACTGAGTGAATGCCTTCCCACAGACTGAGCAGGTGAATGGCCTCTCCCCAGTGTGAACTCGCTGGTGTCTATGTAGTGTGGACGAGTGAGTGAATCTCTTCCCACAGTCTGAGCAGGTGAATGGCCTCTCCCCAGTGTGAACTCGCTGGTGTCTATGTAGTGTGGACGAGTGAGTGAATCTCTTCCCACAGTCTGAGCAGGTGAATGGCCTCTTCTCAGTGTGAACTCGCTGGTGTCTATGTAGTGTGGACGAGTGAGTGAATCCCTTCCCACAGTCAGAGCAGGTGAACGACCTCTTCTCAGTGTGAACTCGCTGCTGTTCATTCAGTTGAGATGATTGAGTGAACCCGTTCCCCTATTCAGAGCAGTGGAATGGCTTCTCCCCAGTGTGAACTCATTGGTGTCACTGTGGTCTGTTTGAGCGTGTGAATGTCTTCCCACCATCCGAGCAGGTCAATGTCCTCTCACTGGTGAACTTTAGGATATATCTTCAGCATCGACAATGGAATGAATGGCTTCCCACTTGCAGAACAGGTGGAGCATCTCACTCTGGTGTAAACTTACTGATGTATCTTCAGGCTGGATGACTGAGTAGTTCCCCTCCCACACACAGAGCAGGTGAATGGCCTCTCCCCACGGTGAACTCACTAGCGTCTTTGCGGGGAGGCTGTGAGTGATCCCTTACCACACTGAGAGAAGGAGAATGATACCTGACTACAATCAATTCTCTGGAAATTCAGAAAGTCATAAGTTTTGAATCCCTTGTAGTTTTGAAGTTTTGAATGCAGTTGAAGAACTGATCTCCAGTGAACGAATGCTGGTGTGTTCTCAGCACCCTGGTTCCAGTGAATTTCACAGAGTTAAAACAGAAAACTTGATTTCAGAGACAGAACACATTACCAGATGGTATGAGATAATTCTTCATCTCCGTGGAATGACAACAGATGTGTTGGTGTTGCAAAGAAAATATTTGGTCACTCCTTAAATATCCAGACAGAGTCAGCAAAACTGATGTGTTGTTGTGTTTGAGATTCCCGTGCACAAGTGTTCTGCCATTTCAAACCTGTAAAAATATTTGCAAAATACATCAATGGGTGAAGGACAGTATTTCAGGAGAGATTATAGTCTGTGGTGAGAACATAAGAAATAGGAGCAGGAGTCGGCCATCTGGCTCGTCGAGTCTGCTCCACCATTTAATAAGATCATGGCTGATCTGGCGATGGACATCTCCACCTACCTGCCTTTTCCCCATAACTCTTAATTCCCCTACTATGCCAAAATCTATTCAACCTGGTCTTAAATATATTCACTGAGGTAGTCTCCACTCCTTCATTGAGCAGAGAAATCCATAGATTCACCACCCTCTGGGAAAAACAGTTCCTCCTCATTTCCATCCCAATTTCCCCCAAATCTTGAGGCGACGTCCTCTAGTTCTAGCCTCATCTACCAGTGGAAACAACTTTCCTACCTCTATTTTATCTATTCTTTTCATAATTTTACACGTTTCTATATGTTCTCCTCTGAATGAGAGCTCTGGCATCACAATTTTACCAATTTCAACTCAAGTTGGGGGTACTCATCTTGAGATATACCCCAGGCGACCGCGGGAAGTGAGGGAGGAAAATGCTGGATGTCTGGTGATGATCTTTGCACCATCAGTAGAGAGGGGAAAAGTACCAGAGGATGAGGAGACATTGTTCTCTTTTCAGGTAAGCCAGATAAGCCAGGGAATTACAGACCAGTGGTTCTTACTTCAGAGGAGGGCACGCTGTTGGAGAAGCTCCTGAGAGGCAGCATTTCTGAGCATTTGGAGAAGCATCATCTGATGTGGGACAGTCAGCGTGGCTCTGTCTAGGGCAGATCGTGCCATATGAACCTGATTGATTTCTTTGAGGATGTAACAAAACACACTGATGAAGGTAGAGCATTGGATGTAGTGTGCATGGCTTTCAGTGAGACTTTTGATAAGATTCCTCATGCGAGGCTCATTCAGAAAGTAATGAGGCAAGGATCCAAGTACACCTTGCTTTGTGGATCCAGGATTGGCTTGCCCACAGAAGCCAAAAGGTGGCTGTAGATGGTTCGTATTCTGCATGGAGGACGGTGACCAGCGGTGTTCCGCAGGGATGTGTTCTGAGACTCCTTCTCTTTGTGATCTTTATAAATGATCTTGATGAGGAAGTAGAAGGGTGGGTCAGTAAGTTTGCTGATGACACAAAAGCTGAGGGTGTTGTGAGCAGTCTGGACAGTTCTCCAGAGGTTACAGCAGGACATCGATAGGATGCAGAACTGGCAGATGGAGTTCAACCCAGATAAGTGTGCTGTGGTTTATTTCAGTACATCAGATTTGAAGACAGAATGTAATATTATGTTAGGACTCTTGGCAGTGTGGAGGATCAGCTAGATCTTGGGGTCCATGTCAATTTTACACTTAAATCTGCAGCACTGATTGACATTGTTGTTAAGAAGGCCTTCATCAACCATGGAACTGAGTCCAAGAGTGGTGAGGTAATGTTGCAGCTATATAAGACCTGATTAATACCCCACTTAGAGTATTCTATTACCTCATTACAGGAAGGATGTGGATAATATAGAAAGAGTGCAGAGGAGATTTACAAGGATGTTGCATGGATTAGAGAACATGCCTTATGAGAATAGATTGAGTGAACTTTGTAGCGACGGAGGATGAGAGGTGACCTGATAGATGTATATAAGATGATGAGAGGCATTGACCGTGTGGACAGCCAGAGGCTTTTTCCTGGGGCTGAATTGGCAAACACAAGGGGCATTGTGTTAAGGTGCTTGGAAGTAGGGTCCATGGGGATGTCAGAGGTAGGTTTCTCACACAGAGAGTAGCAGGTGTATGGAATACACAGCCAGCGATGACAGTACAGGCAGATACCATACAGTCTTTTGAGAAACTCAAATAATTTCATGGAGCTTAGAATACACAGAGTGCAATGCAGTTGGGAAATACGAGGCAGTTTCTAGAATAGGTTACATGGACGTCACAACACTGTGGGCCGAAGGGCCTGTATTATATTGTAGATTTCTATTTTTCCATATGCACTCATCTTCTAACAAGGCACGGATCAGACATTCTGACTGACCATCAAATTATCTGACTATATCCCTGTCTTTACGAGAATGGGCTGTTTCTGACTTCAATCAACCTGTGACTTGGCTCAATCTGTCTCTGTCCTTTGGTATTATTTCAAGTTCTGGTCATGTTCCACAATACTACAAAGATCACTTGTTACTGCATGTACGATCCTGGAGATTTACCAATTACTTGGATCGCCCCCCATCTGCTGATTGACAGTGATGAACCCATCGATGGCAAGGCCAATGGAGGGCAGTGGTTATTCTCATTGGAGTGCGGCACCTTTTTGATCTGAAAGCCAGAAGTCAATTGTCATCGAGGCAAAGCAGTTTCATATCGTTATTAACCCGGAGAGAACTAAATCTGATGGAAGGTTTTATTTCCATACAGCACTAATTGACATTTTCTCTGACTGGAAGGTAAACTCTTCAACCGAGCTTAACTGGGAACTATATTTTCGTTCTGATTCATAATGCTCGGATTTACATAGTGGAGCTCGGCAATGTTTGGGAGATACATCCGCTCGCACTTCCTTCGACTGTACGGAACAACACCGGTACTACCGCCCATGGCTGCCTCCTTATCCAGAAACCCTCACGAAGAGAAACCTCCCGGTATTGTTGGGCTGATCGTGGGCTGGGCTGAGAGTTTGAAAGGTGGTGGTGCATGTGTGAATGTGGTTTGGAACTTGTTGAGGGAAAGAGAGTGAGGAAGGAGCGGGAATTGCTGGGAGGGGGTTGCCTGGGTCTGGTAATGGCAAACAAGGTGAGAGGAGGGGCTGAGGGAAAGAGAGTGGAGAAGGAGCGGGATAGGGATTTGGGATCAGTGGTAGGCAGCTGGGGAGAAATGGATTATTGTGAAGGGAGAAATAAAGGGAATAAGGAGATAGTGAGGGGATGGATGAATGAAAACCGAGACAAAGGGAATAAAAGAATAAGAAATGACAGTGGAGAGAGTTCTGAAAGTGAGGAAGATGAAGAAGTTCAGAGAGGAGGTGTTGTCATAATTAGGTTTAATGAGAAGGCGCAAGGACACATGAAGAAAATTAACCCGTTTGTGCTAACAACAACTCTGGCAAATAAGATAGGGGAAATAGTATTTGCAAAAGTTCTTAATGATGGCAATTTATTGGTAAGATGTGCGAATGAGGAACAACTTGAGAAAGCACTCAAGCTAAAAGAGATAGGAAAATGCAAGGTGGAATATACAGGGAGGGTGGGAGCACAAAATGGTGGTTGTAAAGGAGTGATCACGGGTGTACCAATGAGTCTAAACATGGAGGAGTTGAAGAGGAATATCAAAGGGGGGAAAGTAATTAATGTTCTAAGACTGAAAACAACAAAGGAGGGAATGAAAAAGGAAAGTGAAACAGTATTGATTGAATTTGAAGAAGAAAGAGTGCCAAGGAAAGTTTTCCTGGGTTTCATGAGTTACCCAGTAAGGGTGTATGTGCCAAAGCCATTGAGGTGCTATAATTGTCAAAGGTTTGGACACATAGCTAAAAACTGTAAAAGGCAGAGGAGATATGCTAGATGTGGGGATGATCATGAATATGGAAAGTGCGGAACAGGAGTGCAACCAAAATGCTGTAATTGTGGAGGAGCTCATAATGTGGCGTATAGTGGGTGTGAGGTTATGAGACGGGAGAATAAAATTCAAGAAATAAGAGTGAAAAGAAAGATCACTAATGCAGAAGCTGTAAGAATGTCAAGAGCACAGAATAATGTTTCTAATGACCAGAGAGCAATAGGGATCCAAGAGATGCAGCGAAGAGTAAATGACAGGATTTATGTGGAAAAAAAAGCTGTAGTAACATTCATTGCAGGAGTCATTATTAGTACAGCAGAGGTAAAGTCAAAAAGTGACAAAATTCAGCTGGTGGTCAAAGCAGCAGTAAACCATTTAGGGTTAGTAGGACTGACATGGGAAGAAGTGAGGGAGAACCTCACTAATCAGTCAAGCCAAGAAGTGTCATAGGTTGGTTAGTACTCATTATGGTGATTCTTTTACAATGGAATGCAAGGAGTTTACTGGCCAATGGCCAGGAATTTAAGGAATTTATTAAGGAAATGGTTGTAAAACCGGATGTAGTGGGTATTCAGGAAACTTGGTTGAAACCAGCTTTAGACTTTGTGGTATATGGGTATACAATGATAAGGAAAGATAGAAATCTAGGGGGAGGAGGAGGTTGTGCTATGTTAATCAAACAAGCTATACCGTACAAAGTACTGGAAAAAGGAGACAATCAGGAATACATAGTGGTGGAAATGTGGGAGAGAGGGGAGGGAGTGGTTATAATTAACTACTACAATCCATGTAAAAGGTTGGATTTGGACAGCCTACTAAGGATACAAGGACAAAATAGACATAAAGTAGTGTAGTGTTCAGATTTCAATGCTCACAGCACAATATGGGGGGATCTGATTACAGATTCAAATGGAATGGTAATTGAAGATTTGATGGAAGAAAGGGATTTGGTATGTATGAGTGATGGTAGAGGAACAAGGATAAACATAACAACAGGAACTGAGTCGGTATTAGAGATTATGTTAGTGTCTAATGTCTTGGCTGGCATCAGTAACTGGGGAGTTTGGACTGCTTCAACAGTAGGCAGTGATCACTACCCAGTTTTATGTTCAGTGGGTAAAAGAGTTGAAATAAGACCAGGTGGGGGAGTCCCAAAGTGGGTGTTTGGAAAAGCAGATTGGGGTAAGTTCCAGAAGTTAAGTGAAGAAGCATTGACAAAGATTGACATTTCTGGAGACATAGATGAATTAAACAGTCAGGTGACTTCAGCAATTATTATGGCAGCAGAAGGATCTATACCCTGGAGTAAAAATAGGATGAATAGAAAAATAGTGCCATGGTGGACAGAGGAATGTTGTCAGGCTGTAAAAAACAGAAATAGAGCATTCAGGCCAGTTAAAAGAACCCATAATATGCAGCATTTGATTCAATATAAAAAGGCACAGGCAGTGGTGAGAAGAACTATACGTCAAGCTAAAAGGGCAAGTTGGAGGAGTTTTTGCAACAAAATAGAAAGAACAACGCCCGTGGGAGAGGTATGGGGAATGATTAAGAGGATGGGGGGAGATAGAAGGGACTGGGAGTATCCAGTAATGATGTCTGAGGAGGAAACAGCAGTCTCCAGCAGGGAAAATGCTGAGATCAAGGCCAAGTCATTTGTAAAGATACATAGTTCAGAAAATTTGTCTGAAGAAGGGAGAAGGAGAAGGGAAAGAACAATGAGTCAATACCCAGGTGTGTTAAACAGGAGGGAAGAAACATATGATATAATTGATGATCCATTTACTTTGGCAGAAATGGTGAGAGTAATAAAGAGATCGAGACCAACCTCCCCGGGGAAAGATCTAATATGCTACATTATGCTAAAAAATCTAGAAGGAGTGCTCTTGAAGTTACTGCATTTTTATCAGAGTGTGGGAGGAGGGAAGATTGCCAAGTGCATGGAAAGAAGCAGTAGTAATTCCAATAAGGAAACCTGGCAAGGATCCGTCAAAACCCACTAGCTACAGGCCAAAAGCACTAACATCAAATATATGTAAGGTAATACATATGATCTTGAGAAGAGGGGAATGCTGGCTAGTTATCAGAGTGGTTTTAGGAAGGGAAGGAATTCCATGGACTCAGTGATAAGGTTAGAGACTGAAATAAGAAAGGCCCAGGCAAATAAAGAATCAGTAGCTGCAGTGTTTTTTTGACATTGAAAAAGCCTATGATATGATGTGGAAGATTATTAATTAAACTGCACAAGATGGGGGTTGGGGGGAGAGTTCTTAATTGGATTAAAGATTTTTTGTTCGGTAGAAAAATTCAAGTTCGGATTGGATCAGAATTATCAAAACAGTACATAGTGGTAATGGCACACCTCAGGGTAGTGTGATTAGCCCGTTACTTTTCATTATTATGATCAATGATGTCTTCACAAAGGTACCAGTGGATATAGGTAGGTCACTGTTTGCGGACGATGGGGCCTTGTGGAAAAGAGGCAGGAACACGGAGCATATAATCAGGATACTACAAGGAGCAATTGATCAAGTGGTAGAGTGGGGTTATGATTGGGGATGTAGATTTTCAGTGGAAAAAACTCAATCTGTATTTTTCACTAGGAAAAGAATTGAAGTAGGGAAGAAGTTAAGGATGTATGGGATTGAATTAGAAAGGGTTGGATCATTTAAATTTCTGGGAGTTATATTTGATTCATGATTAACATGGGCAGTTGATGAGAATTGTAAAAAAGTAATAAACGTGATGAGATGTTTGACTGGTAGGGAATGGGGAGCAAGTTGTTCAGCATTATAGCGAATGGATGTGACTTTAGTAAGATCTGTGTTGGATTATGGAAGTGTAGCATATGGATCAGCAGCTAGGTCTCTTATAAGGAAACAGGATGTGATTCAGGCTCAGGTTTTGAGAGTGTGCAGTGGGGCTTTTTAAAACATCACCAGTAGAAATGGGAACAATGCCTTTGGAATTATGAAGGATGCAATTGATGGCAAACTACTGGGTTAATTTGCAGGGACACAATGATTCTCACCCTGCTAAAGGAGTGTTGCAGGTGTCCTGGGAAAATGGGAGGTTTCAGAGGGAAAACTTTAGTCGGGTAGGGAATGATATTGCTAGATTATGTGGAGTGTTGGATCTAAGGATAGGTTCTTCAGTAGTTTATCTGGTTGTAGCTCCATGGAAGCTGGTATGGCCTGACGTAGACTGGCATTTGTTAGAGGTAAAAAGGAAAGGAAAGTATAAAACTGATTTGGTAAGTGCATTTAACTGTTATGTGATGGGAAAGTATAGTGATTATACTCAGGTCTATACAGATGGTGCTAAGGAACCTGAGACAGGAGTGACAGGGTTTGGGGTGGCTATACCAGCAAAAGCAATTGCAATCAGCAGAAGAACATCTGATAAGTTAGCGGTGTGTACAGTGGAGATGATGGCAGTGTTGGTTGCGTTGCGTTGGGTGGAGAAAACTAAACTAGTCAAAGCGTTGATATGCTCAGATTCCTCTTCGGTACTAGCAAGTTTAAGGTCTTCTCACTCAAACAGTCGGCAAGATGTACTTCATGAAGTCCTTCAGTCAGTCACAAGAGTTGCAAATCAGGGAGGTCAGGTTAAATTTCTATGGGTTCCAGCTCATATAGGGGTGAAGGGCAAAGGAAGGGTGGATGAGTTGGCAAAGATGGCAATAAAGAAAGAAAATATAGAAATGCACATTAGTATTAGTAAAGTAGAGGTTAAGTGTGTAATCGGGGGGAAAATTAACCAAATGTGGCAAGAAAGATGGGACAGGGAGGGGAAATGGAGGCATTTATATCAAATACAAAAAAGTGTTGCAGGTACTAGGGTAGGAAGTAGATACAGAAGAGAGGAAATTGTGTGGACTAGGTTAAGGCTGGGGCACTGTGCACTAAACCAAACACTGAAATTGATAGGGAAACGCCAGGCAGGACAGTGTGAGGAATGTCAGGAAGAGGAGTCAGTAGAGCATGTAGTTCTGAGTTGCAGGAAGTATGGGATACAGAGAGAGATAATGAGAATTAATCTAAGGGAATTGGGGGTGCAGGAATTCACATTAAAAGGGTTGCTGGGCATGGGTGAGAGAACACAGGTCAGGGTAGTTTTAGTTTTCTTAAGGGGTACAGGGGTTTTTTATAGGATATAATAGATAAACAGAAATAGGGTACTAGTATGGGGAGGATAAAGTGTAGGTTAGGTTATGTGCATGTGTCCGATTGGATGAAGGGATTTAGAATGTGAGTCCATCGCATACTCCGGAGTAGAAGGTGACGGTAATGCACCATTAAGCTGGGTTCCAACCGCTGTAAAACAAGAGAGGGAGGGGGAGAGAGAGGGGGGGGAGGGGGAGAGAGAGGGGGGGAGGGGGAGAGAGGTGGGGAGGGGGAGAGAGAGGGAGAGGGAGAGGGGGAGATGGAGAGGGAGAGGGAGAGGGGAGAGAGAGGGGGAGGGAGAGGGAGAGAGAGACCTCCCTAGCCGCATCGAAAGGCCCGAGAATGCGCATGCGCCGGTACGCATGCTCTGTGGCCGGGTACGGATCGTGGGGCTGCGACAGCGGGAGAGGACCAGGACCGCCGTGGGGTGCAGCACCAGTGTTGCTGGAAATCACAGTAATTGTCCTTCGGTCGCGTTTCAGACGCCGGTGAATTAGAACCCGCCCGGAACCCGCTCTTACCTTTGTCCGCTCGTTTTTCGGCCTCTGGGCTACTCAGCGCATGCGCGATACTCAGGATTGGTGGCGACGACCACGCATGCGCAATAATTTATCAGGCGAGAATCTGCAGATACGGAACCCAAAGCAACACAGACAAGATGCTGGAGGAACTCAGGGGGGCAGGCGGCGACTATGGAGCGGAGTGAACAGTCGGCGTTTCAGACCGAGACCCTTCTTCAGGACTGGAAAGGAAGGGAGGGAGTCAGATTGTGGGGCGACATGAGGTGATAGGAGAAAACGGGAAAGGGGGAGGGGTAAAGTCAAGAGCGGTGAAGTCTGTGAAAGAGATATAGGGCTGGAGAATAATAATAATAATAATAATAATAATAATAATAATAATAATAATAATAATAATAATAATAATAAATACTTTATTGATCCCAAGTGGGAAATTCTTTCGTTACAGCAGCAATATTTAAAATCGCACTTAGCAGTGTGAAGACTTTACTAAAAATAGAGAATAATAACATACACAGTACTACTGTACCAATGTGCAATAATAATGTATGAAACAATATTGCAGAGACTATTGAACTATGATCTGTCGCAGAAAGATGTATTGAATTGACTTTATTTTTTACATCCTTCCCATACATGTGGAGTAAAACTGTTTACGTTATGCCTCCGTCTAAATGTGCAATGTGCAATCGTAGTATTTCATAGTAATTTATAATAAACAGAACAGTCAAGGTAACATAGAAATGCACTCAAATCAGCGTGAGTTAAGCAGTCTGATTCCTGGTGGAAGAAGCTGTCCCGGAGCCTGTTGGTCCTGGCTTTTCTGCTGCGGTAGCGTTGCCCCGATGGTAGCAGCTGGAATAGATCATGATTACCGTGACTCAGGTGCCCCATGATCCTGCGGACCCTTTTTACACACCTGTCTCTGAAAATTTCCTGAATCATGGGAAGTTCAAAACTACAGATGCGCAGGGCTGTCCGCACCACTCTCTGCAGAATCCTTCGATTAAGGGAGGTAAAGTCCCCATACCAGGCAGTGATGCAACCAGTCAGGATGCTCTCAATTATGCTCCTGTAGAAAGATCTTTGGATTTGGGGGCCCATACCAAACTTCCTCAACGGTCTGAGGTGGAAGAGGCGCTGTTGTGCTTGTGTGTACAGACCACGTGAGGTCCTCAGTGGTAAAGCTGTTTACCCTCTCAACCCCAGATCCACTGTTGTCACTAGGGGTTAGCCCGTCTCCATTCCTCCTGTAATCCACAACCAGCTCCCTTGATTTTCCGACATTGAAGGAGAGGTTGTTTTCTCGACACCATTGTGTCAGAGAGATGACTTCTTCCCTGCAGGCCACCTCATTATTGTTTGAGATTGGGCCAATCAATGTGGTGCTGTCGGCAAATTTAATGAAGAGATTGGAGCTGTGGGTGGCCGGTTAGCAGATGGACTGTTGTATGTGGTTATTACATCTGATAGGAAAGAGCTTCTGTAACGGTCCTTGTGACAGCGGTGCTGAGTGAGTCTGTTCGAAAGGGTGCTCCGCTGTCTGTGCAGTCGCTCATGGAGAGGTTGTGCCCGATCGTCCGTAATTGATGTCCGTTTGTTTAGTGACACCTACTCCTCTCCACCACTCACTCGAAAGAGCCCCGGTTGTGGCCAAGGACGGTTCCAACCTTTCTGATGAGTTTATTTTGCATCGATGCTGCTCCCCCAACGTAAAGCGGCAAAGAAAACTGCAGTCGCTACAACAGACTGTTAAAACATCTCCAGCATCCTGCCTGACACATTCAAGGATCTCGGCTTCCTTAGAAAATGGAGACCGCACATCCCCTTCTTGTAAACAGCCTTACTTCTGTTACTTGTGTTCTCAGCGCCCGGTTCCAGTGGATTTCACTGAGTGACATCGAAAATATTTCAGTCACGTTTCCGGCTGAGATGAGATACTACTTCATCCCCAAGGATCAACAACTGATATATCGGTGTTTCAATGGAAATATCTGGTCACTCCTTAAATATCCGGACAGAGGTGTGTGGTGTTTGAGAATTACCGGACACAAATTGCTGTTTCTTTCCTGTAGAAAGATTTACAGAAGACATCAATGGATGAAGGACTGAATTTCGGGGACGGCATGGTCGTGTACTTTGGTAGAAGAAATAAAAGGGCAGACTGTTTTGTAACTGGAAAAAATATTTTAAAAACATAAAAAATTAAAGGGCCTTCTGAATCCTCGTGTAGGCTTCCCTGAAGGATAATTTGCAGGTTGAGTCGATGTTGAGGAAGTTCTCTGTGATGTTGACATTCACTTCGAGAGTTAAAGCAAGGATGCATTGGTGAGACTTTACAAAGAGGCCTCACTTGGAGCATTGTGAGCAGTTTCCGGCCCCATATCCAAGAAAAGATGTGCTGACCTCGGAAGGGGCACAAAGGAGCCACAGGAATTTGAACAGGGCCCCACTAAGTCTGTTGACGGGACATCAACCGTCTAGACTTCAACAGTGCTCTCTCCAATCCCAGCCTCACTCCTTCTGAACGTTGGACTCTCCTCTCCCAGTGCACTGATCCTAACCTCACCATCAAACCCGCAGATAGGGGAGGTGCTGTAGTTGTCTGTCGGACTGACCCCTACCTTGCTGAGGCCTATCGCCAGCTCTCAGACACCTCCTCTTACTTACCCCTCGAACAGGACCCCAGTAAGGAACACCAGGACATCGTCTCCCACATCATCACCAACCATTTTGACTCTGGAGATCTCCTAGCACCACCACCAACCTCATACAGTAGCTGAGCCTACTGGGCCTGAACACCTCCCTCTGCAACTGGCTCCTAGACTTCCTGACTGGGAGACCTCAGTCAGTCCGGATCAGAGGCAGCATCTCCAACACCATCACACTGAGCACGTGCCCCCCCCCCCCACCCAGGGCTGTGTGCTCAGTCCACTGCTGTTCACTCTGCTGACCCACGACTGTGCTGCAACACACAGCTCGAACCATATCATCAAGTTCGCCGATGACACGACCGTGGTGGGTCTCATCAGCAAGAACGACGAGTCAGCTTACAGAGAGGAGGTGCAGCGGCTAACGGACTGGTGCAGAGCCAACAACCTGTCTCTTAATGTGAACAAAACAAAAGAGATGGTTGTTGACTTCAGGAGGGCACAGAGCGATCACTCCCCACTTAACATCGACGGCTCCTTGGTAGAGATCGTAAAGAGCACCAAATTTCTTGGTGTTCACCTGGCGGAGAATCTCACCTGGTCTCTCAACACCAGCTCCATAGCAAAGAAAGCCCAGCAACGTCTCCACTTTCTGCGAAGGCTGAGGAAAGTCCATCTCCCACCACCCCCCCCCCCCCATCCTCATCACATTCTACAGGGGTTGTACTGAGAGCATCCTGAGCAGCTGCATCACTGCCTGGTTCGGAAATTGCACCGTCTCAGATTGCAAGACCCTGCAGTGGATAGTGAAGACAGCTGAGAAGATCATCGGGGTCTCTCTTCCCGCCATCACGGACATTTACACTACACGCTGCATCCACAAAGCAAACAGAATTATGAAGGACCCCTTGTATGCACCCCTCATACAAACTCTTCTCCCTCCTGCTGTCTGGGAAAAGGCACCAAAGCTTTCGGGCTCTCACGAACAGACTATGTAACAGTTTCTTTCCCCAAGCTATTAGGCTGCTCAATAGCCAGAGCCTGGACTGACACCTTGCCCTACTGTCCTGTTTAATATTTATTGTAATGCCTGCACTGTTTCTGTGCACTTTATACAGTCCTGGGTAGGTCTGTAGTCTAGTGTAGTTGTTTCTTTTTTCTCTCTGTGTTGTTTTTTTACATAGTTCAGTCCAGTTTTTGTGACATGACACAGTAACACCATGGTCCTGAAAAGCGTCGTCTCATTTTTACTATGTACTGTACACAGCAGTTATGGTTGAAATGACAATAAAAGTGACTTGACTTGACTTGACAATACTTCCCGGACCCCGAAGCTCCTGTTTCTGCCTCCTCCGCAAAATCCTAAACCCCCGTGTCCAGGTAGACCCATTGTTCCAGCTTGTTCCTCCCCAATGAACACATAGCATACCTCGACTCTGTCTTATCCCCAATCACCCACGGTTCAGTCTCTCCCTACCTACAGCGGCATGCAAAAGTTTGGGCACCCCGCTCAAAAATTCTGTTACTATGAATAGCTAAGCGAGTAAAAGATGACCTGATTTCCACTTTCCATTCTCATTCTGATACGTCAATCCATGGCCTCCCCCACTGTCATAATCACGCCACACTTACACTGGAGAAACAACGCCTTATATTCAGTTTTGGACAGACTGCAACCTGGTGGCATGAACAACGATTTCTCAAAGTTCTGGTGATGTCCCTCATTCACCAATTCCCATTCCCTTTTTCGTCTCTCATGTTATCTCCTTGCCTCCCTCTGGTGTTCCACTCCCGATTTTTCTCCCAATGTCTTCACCAATCAACTTCACACCTCATCCCCCCTCCCGATTACACCAATCACTCTGTGTCACTCCCCGCTCCTCCGACCTTTTAGAACTACTCTGAGATTTTTTAAAATCTTCAGTCCTGCCGAAGGGTTTCGACCCGAAAGGACGACTGTTCCTTTTCTCCACAGATGCTGCCTGGCCTGCTGAGTTCCTCCGGCATTTTGTGTGTGTTGCTCACAAAAATGATACCGGGAATGAAAGACTTGTCATATGAGGAGTATTCGATGACTCTGGGCCTCTCTCACTGGAATTCAGAAGAATGATGCGGACCTCATTGAAAACCCATCAGGTGTTGAAATGTCTCGATGGAATCGATGTGGAGAGGATGTTTCCTGTGGGGACCCAGAGGACAGAGGCTCAATATAGAGCGACGTCCTTTTAGAGAGGAGATGAGGAGGAATTTCTTTACCAAGAGCGTCGCGAATCTGTAGGACTTGTGGCCTCTGGACTGACCATAAACGTCAGCCTGTGACGTAGCACAATTTCATTCCCTCATTGGTGTTACTCCCTGTTGTCGCTGTGCTGCGCGTGTGCGCGGTTGCACAGTATCTGAAACACTCCCACGCAGATCGCAGTCGGTGCGGCGCTGATGGAATTTTCTTTCATTGGAAGTGCCGTGCAGTGTTCAGTCCATGCAGAAAGATTCCTGCCCAGATCAGTGGCCATGTTCCACAGCGCCACAAAGAGCCCGTGATGTTACATGGCAAATCCCGGAGACTTTCCAATTACTCTGACCCACCCACTCCAGCTGACTGACGGTGGTGAACCCATCGATGTCCAAGCTCTTGTCTCTCTGCTGCCATCACATGGACGGTACAAGAACCTCAGGACGCACCACCAGGTTCAGGGACAGCGGCTGCCTTCCCCTGGGACAGATCCCTTCCCCAGTGATCAGGATCGTGAACAACAGAGGATAATTACACTGCCTTGTCCATCCATTGAGATGCTCCCACAACCAATGATCGCAATTTAGCGAATTTATATCTTGTTATTTCATCTCCCGTTATTTATCGGAATTTATTTATATTTGCATTTGCACAGTTTGTTGTCTTCTGGTTGATATTTCACTGATGTCACCATTCTATGGATTTTCTGAGTATTCCGCAGGTAAATGAATCTCGGGGTTATAGGATGTGCTTTGATAATAACATTTACTTTGCACTTTGAGTTTCAGGGAACCTCCCCTGATTCTGGGAACAAATGGAGACTGACATCTCCGGCTCCCGATAGCGTCATCAACACAATCGGCCAATCAGTGAACACCGCTGAGAGCAGCATGTTTTCATTGGCGGAGGAGTGTAGATGGGCGGGACGCTGAGCTCTGGAAGACACAAGTTCTCATTGGTGGATGAGTGTAGGTGGGCGGGAGGCTGAGCGCTGGGAGCAGCATGTTCTCATTGGCGGAGGAGTGTAGGTGGGCGGGAGGCTGAGCGCTGGGAGCAGCATGTTCTCAATGGTGGATGAGTGTAGGTGGGCGGGAGGCTGAGCGCAGGGAGCAGCATGTTCTCATTGGCGGAGGAGTGTAGGTGTGCGGGACGCTGAGCTCGGAGCAACATGTTCTCATTGGCGAAGGAGTGTAGGTGGGCGGGTCGCTGGGAGACGCATGTACTCATTGGCGGGTGAGTGTAGGTGGGCGGGACGCTGAGCTCTCGGAGCGGGCCGAACATGGATCCGGGGAGAGGCGGCAGATCGCGAGTGGCATCTCGAGTAAAGGCTGCAACACCGGCCGGGGGTTTGAATCCTTCCGATAGCAGAGGTGAAGAGACTATGAGATGTTTCAGCTACACGGAGGGCACACGCCCTTTCCCCGCCGTGGATCAGGGCCTACTGTCTGGAGCTGTCTCCCAGACGGGAGCTGCCCCGCAGCGGCTGCCGATGGATCTCCGGAGCAATCCGAACGGCTGAAGGTCAAAGGAGAACAAAGCGCAAAGGTAAACCCGTGCTTTAGAAGATAAGAAACAGGAGTAGGAGTGGCCATTCGGTCCTTTACGCTTGTTCTGTCCTTTCCTGCGATTACGCCCGATCTTTGACATCAGCTCCACTTTCCTGCAACGTTCCCATATCGCTGGGCCCCTAAATTTTTCTTTAAATTCCTAAACCTAGTGGAGAAAATTCCAAAGTTTCGCCACACTGTGGTTGAGAAAAACTCCCCTCATCCTGATGAGCTGACCTCGGATTTTGAGTCTGTGACTCCTGGTTCCACACCCCAGTCAGGGGAAACATCATTCCTGCCCCGACCCTGTCAGTACCCTGTGAGACGGTGTCTGTCTCAGTCTGACCACCTCTTATTTCTCTCATTTTGAGACAGGCCCAGTCAGTGTAATCTCTCTGAGGACACCAGCACAACCCCAGAATCAATCTGGGAAACCTCTTCATTCCTTTTATCCCACAGACTGACTCTGAGAGGGGAGCAGACCTGTGTACTCTCTCACCAGGACCCCGGATAACTTCAGAGGAGTTCATCATTCTTGTATTAGACCCCAGAGGACCATTTTGCCGATCACGCCTGCTCCGTCATTTCATCATGGCTGATCCATTTTACCCCTCTTTCGCAGTCTCCTGCCTCACCCCCTCCACACTGCCCCGTATCCCTTCATGCCCTGACCGATCAAGGGTCTTATCAACCTCTGTCTTAAATATACATAATGACTTGGCCTCTGTAGCTGCCTGGGGCAACAATTTCCACAGATTCAGTCCTCTCTGCCACAGAAATTCCTCCTCATTTCGGTTCCAAAAGGAGAACCCTCTATTCCGAGGCTACGTTCTCTGGTCTTAGACCCGCCCACCAAAGAAAACATCCTCTCCACATCCACTCTGTCAGGGTCTTTCAACATTCAATTAGGTTACCCGTCAGTCTTCTGAATTCCAGTGAAAACTGGCCCAGAGCCATCAGACGCTCTTCACATTACAAGCCGTTTAATCCTGGAATCATTTTCATGAGCCATTGAACCCTTTCCAGTTTCAGCACATCTTTCCAGGATAAGGGCCCAACACTGCTTCAGTATTCCAGGTGAGGCCTCACCAATGCTTTATAAAGACTCAGCATTACATCTGTGTCTTTATATTCTCATCCTCTTCTAATGAATAGTGAGATCACATTTGCTTTCCCCACTCCTGCAAACTCACCCTGCACACGGACTCCCACTTCCCTTTGCATCTCAGTTTCTGCATTTTTCTCCATTTAGAAAATAACCAACCCTTTTATTTCTGAGACCAAAGAGCATCAGCGTACATTTCCCGACAGTGTGTTCCATCTGCCACTTCATTGCTCAGTCTCCGAAGCTGTCTAAGTCCGTCTGTAGTCCCTCAAACCCCGAGTCCAATCCTTTGTATGTGAAATAATGTTTGATGAGTAAATCTGACTTGCTGTGAGAATGACCTGTTTTGAGACTTTTGAAAACCGAAAGGGAATCTGAACAAATGACAACTTTACACGGACAGATTCCCTGCACCCACTGTAAGCACGAAATGATGGCGACCAGTTCTGCTGTAGATCCTGATAAATGGATGGTAGGTCGTTTCTTTATCATTACCTATAATTCACGCAATAACACAGCAACACCAACATTCCCAGTTCAATTACATTTTCATCCTTCTGTAAAAGTGGTTAAACTATCTCAGTAACTTCCTCAATATATACTGCACCAACCCATATTCCCAGCGTGATAAAAACCCAGGCACACAAAACTAAAAACACTCTTCTTGTGAAGTTCCCAACAGTCCTCCAACACACCTTGAACAGATTAATCATTTCTTCCCCCTTAAATTAATCCAGTATGTTAACATTAAATTTAAACTGCACAATTTAAACCAGTAAAGCTGAAACAGGGGACGACCTGACTGCACCACAACACAATCTCAAAGCCTGTGCTTGTATCACACCCAAACATAATAAAGTTGAAGCTGAAGCTGATCTATAAACCACAACTATAATCAAGAACAGATCCAATTAAACAAACGAGACTGGTCAACAAATATTTTCATGTAACACCCCAGAATACCCACAGAGATAACCGAGAATATTTAATGTTTCTTTATATTTATCAATTATTTTCTGATCGGGTGCTTCCATGTCAGCTTATTATCCATCCACATGCCTGGAAATCTTACCACCGACACCTTTTAAGGAGCTTGACCAGATCATTTCCAGTCACCCAACCCTTTTTGCTATTATTTGCAGGGGTTAACACGGGCACAGCCAACGAATTCCTTCCAAATGGGGATCAAACACGGTTGAACCTGTTTCACCGTTGAAATCGACTTTCCTCAATCTTTTAGCTCCCGAACTCCAATCTTCACTCTCCACTGATTTTTAACTGGCAGTATTATAAAGAAACTTCCGGCAATGACCTTTTAAACTTTAGGCATTAAATAAAACTCCATCTTTCAACCAAACTGTGTCATAATATTGGACCACGCAGTGGCATGGAATCAAAGTGGCAAATACAGCGACGAACTGACCCTCCTCACAGGGAGGGGTCCTCCTTTTATACCCCATAAAAAATAAACTGTCACATGACCTCTACTGGCGGGAAAATGACGTCACTCCACCATCACATGACCACTACCTTAGGTCCAGCATATCTTCAACACCACTGTCACGTGACAAGTACCAGATACCCACATGTACATAACAGAATACATCCTTTATACAAGGACAGCAAAAACAAAATTTCTATCTCTAATCCATAAACCATCATCTGCACCTAGTGATTAACACACTCCAAAACCTATTTCAGAAAAAGTATCATTACTTATAATATGCAGGAATAAATACTGCCACGTGGGATCCAAATCTCTATCTCATAACGACCTGACTATAACTTGCACACTCATACTGACACAATACGTCCAATTAAAAAAAAATCTCAGGGTAAGTTCGAAAATCACCCCCTCCATCCTCATTTCCACAATTTCTTAAAAATTCTTTCCTTCTATAAATACCATCTGCCTTTTTGAATAGTAAAAGTACTGCTGTTACAACATCTATATTTAACTGTGCTTTCCTAATATCATCTTCCAAACATAAAAATTGATCCAATGTCATACTTGCCCACCCATACCTTTACGTCTTGTCCAACTAAAAACAGTCAGAAAAATTTGCACAATAGCCCCCTCAATTGCATTTCCAAAATTAATCAAAAGTCCATCCTTCAATATCAAAAAATAATGCTATTACAGCGTCTTTATTTAATGGTACTTTCCTAATATGATCTTCCAAACCCAAAACTGATTCAAATGTTATTCTACCCTTCTGAATTCCCATCTGATAAAATGTGAAATCACCTCTTTTATAGAAAATATAATTCAAATGCTTGATTACCATACATTCCAGAAGTTTACATAAATGAGACGTCAATGATATTGACCTATAACAAGGAGGATCAGACAGGGAGCTCCAGGTATTAGAATGGGTACTACAACAACCATTTTCCATGAGCAAAGTGCATGGCCAAACCTCCAAATATGCTTCAAAACGTTAATATTTGCACACAAGAAAATTATATACATACCTGTTGAATCAAGAATTTCTACTACAAGTGCGTCATACATTTTACACCCATTCACAACTCTATACCCTGCCCCTTTCCTTATAAAACTGGCCACACCACCCCTCTACCAACTTACCTGTCAAGCCTAACGACAATATATTCCAGTACAGGAAAAATAACCTAAAATGTGCTGGTTTCCTGAACAGATATAACATCCGAAGAAACTGAAAATCAGAAATGAACTTCTTAAAGTCTTGACCATTATAAATCAGAGTTCTCGCATTTCATTGCAATATTTTAATCCTATTATGTATGTTCACAAGTAGACTGGGATACAGATACCCCACCCAACAAAACTTCATTTCCAGCTTCCCACATAACACCAGTTACACCAAGATACCTTTCTGCAGCTTTCACAATAATTTTAATTTCCTCAGTAGGATGAGATGCCTGATCAGTACAATTCACCACATCGGTTATAAACATCACAAACTTCATTTTATCCAGCAGTGAAGTATCTCTGGTGAGAGAACTGTGATGCCGGCATATATCCACTGACGTCACAGTCTGTTCTCTGAGTGGGATCACTTTATCCAGTTTACCTGCTCTGCTTGCTGTACTTGTCCTTGAACAAGCCCTTCTGCTCACTGTGTTGTTCTGAACCAATAGAACTGGTCACTTCATGCCTTACTAAACCAATCCCTTCTGCCTACACAAGGAACACATCCCTCCATTCTCCTCACATCCACGTGGTATCTAATAGCCTCTTTCGCATCTGCCTCCACCACTACCCGATATTCACTCCAGACACCCACCACTATGGGAATGAAAAACAAAACTTGAAATGCAAATCTCCTTTAAACATCCTGAGTCAGGTTTTTAACATCACTGTCTTTTAATAATTGTTTTGTTTTTCAACAGCAGCTATGCAGAGAAAAGGTACAAAATGCACTAAATTACAAAATACTTCAATAGTGCAAAAAGGACCAATGAGGATGTGTTCCTCCTTTCTCCTGAAGTGCATGCCCTTTCGCATTAGAGATTTCCTGCTTAACAGAAAAAATCCCGCTGTCCACTCTGTCTGTGTCTCTCACATTCCTGTAAACATCTGTCAGACCTCCCTCAGCCTCTGCCACTCCGGAGAAAATTACCCGAGATTGTCCGGTCTCACTTTATCCAGGCAGCATCCTGTTAAGCCTCTTCCACTCACCATCCAAAACCTCCGCATTATTCCTGTATTCGAATGCAATTCTCCAGATGTGGTTAAACTAGAGATTTATACAACTGCAGCATAACTGCCTGACAATGGAACCACTATCTGAGAGTTATGAACTTGGATTCCAAGATCCCCCTGTAGATCAACACAGTCCAATCTCGCCCCATGAATACAACAGCAACGAGATAATGCTGAGGCTTTATAAGACAAGAGTCAGGCCACACTTGGAGTATTGTCAACAGTGTTGGGCCCCACATCTCAGACAGGATGTGTTGTCATTGGAGAGAGTCCAGAGGAGGTTCAGAAAGACGATTTCGGGAATGAAGGGGTTAAAATATGAGGAGCTCTTGGCAGCTTTGACCCTGTGCCCACTGGGACTCAGAAAAATGTGGGGCATCTCATTGAAACCTACCGAATGTTGAAAGGACTGGATAAGGTGGATGTGGAGAAGGTATTTCCTGTGGTGGGGCACAGCCACAAAGTTGAGGGGCCACCTTTTCAAACAGAGGTAAGCAGCTTATTTTTTTTATTAGCCAAGGTGTATTGGAGCTGTGGAATGCTCTGCCACAGACTGCGGTGGAGACCGAGTGTGTGGGTATATTCAAGGCGGAAGTTGACCGTTTCCTGATCAGTCAGGGTATCAAAGGATATGGCGGGAGGTCAGATACCTGGAATTGAGTGTGATCTGGGATCAGCCATGCTGGAAAGGTGGCTGACTCAATGGGCTGAATGGCCTAATTCTGTTCCTATGCCTTATGGACTTATGAACACAAGCCCCCTCAATCATGATGAATCTCCTCTGCACTCTTCCAGCACAAAACATCCTTTGTACAGAATGCTAAGCGGAACTGAATGCAAATTTTCAAGAACGTTGTCAAGTCAGGCAGCATCTGTTGAGGGGAATAGAATCGATGGTTGGGACAGAACCCCTCCCTTACGCCACTAACACAGGCCCTTCGACCCAACCTTTCCATGCTGTCCTCCTGTCCATTTCAACTAATCCCTCTGCCTGTCTTCGACACAGAACACAGAAATCTCCAGCACATTACAGGCTCTTCAGCCCACAATGTTGTACCGACCATGTAACCTACTCTAGAGACTGCCTAGGATTTCCTGATCGTATATCCCTCTATGTTTCTAAGCTCCATGAACCTATCTAAGAGCCTCTTAAAATATCCTATTGTATCCACCTCCACCATCGCTGCAGGCAGTGCATTCCATACACCCACCACTCTCTGTGTAAGAAACTTACCCCTGACATTCCCTCAGTACCGACTTCCAAGCAGCTTAAAACTACGTCCCCTCATGTTAGTCACTTCAAGCCCGGGAAAATGCCTCTGGCTATCCACATGGTCAAAGCCTCTCATCATCTTATTACAATTACTTATGTACAGGTTAGGAGAAATATAGCTTCAACATCACCTCACAGCTCTTGAACTCAATCCCACGGTTGATGAAGGCCATCACACCAGACGTCTTCCTAACAACACTGCCAACTTCCACAGCAGCTTTGAGTGTCGTATGGACATGGACCCCAAGATCTCTCTGACCCTCCACACTGCCAAGAGTCTCACCATTAATATGATATTCTGTGTTCAAATTTGACCTGCAGAAATGAACCTCATCATCTGTGTTGAACTCCCTCTGCCACTTCCCAGTTCTGCATCTGAGGCGAGGAAATAGATTGCTGAGCCTCTGGCTAGGATCATTATGTCCTCATTGTCCAGGAAAATGGTACCGGAGGATTGGAGGGAGGCGAATGTTGTCAACTTGTTCAAAAAGGGTAGTAGGGATAGTCTGGATAATTATAGACCATTGAGCCTTACATCTGTGGTGGGAAAGCTGTTGGAAAAGATTCACAAAGATAGGACCTATTGGCATTTAGAGAATCATGGTCTAATCAGTGACAGTCAGCATGGCTTTCTGAAGGGCAGATCGTGTCTAACAAGCATGATCTTTTCGGAGGTGACCAGGCAGATAGATGAGGGTAGTGCAGTGGATGTAATCTACATGGATTTTAGTAATGCATTTGATAAGGTTACACACAGTAGGCTTATTCAGAAAGACAGAAGGCATGGGATCCAGGGACGTTTGACCAGGTGGATTCAGAATTGGCTTGCCTGCAGAAAGCAGAGAGTTGTGCTGGAGGGAGTACATTCAGATTGGAGGGTTGTGACTAGTGGTGTCCCACGAGGATCAGTTCTGGGACACCTACTTTTCGTGATTTTTATTAACAACCTGGATGTGGGGGTAGAAGGATGGGTTGGCAAGTTTGCAGAAGACACAAAGGTTGGTGGTGTTGTGGATATTGCAGAGGATTATCAAAGATTGCAGAGAGACATTGATAGGATGCAGGAGTGGGCTGAAAAGTGGCAGATAGAGTTCAACCTGGAGAAGGGTGAGGTGGTACACTTTGGAAGGACAAACTCCAAGGCAGAGTACAAAGTAAATGGCAGGATACTTGGAAGTGTGGAGGAGCAGAGGGATCTGGGGCTCATGTCCACAGATCCCTGAAAGTTGCCTCACAGGTAGACAGAGTAGTTAAGAAAGCTTATGGGGTGTTATCTTTCATAAGTCGAGGGACAGAGTTTAAGAGTCGCGATGTAATGATGCAGCTCTATGAAACTCTTGTTGGACCACACTTGGGAGTACTCTGTCCAGTTCTGGTCACCTCACTATAAGAAGGATGTGGAAGCATTGGAAAGGGTACAGAGTAGATTCACCAGAATGCTGCCTGGTTTAGAGTGTGTGGATTATGATCAGAGATTAAGGGAGCTAGGGCTTTACTCTCTGGAGAGGAGGATGATGAGTGGAGAAATGATAGAGGTATAGTTGATATTAAGGGGAACAGATAGAGTGGACAGCCAGCGCCTCTTCCCCAGGGCACCACTGCTCAATACCAGAGGACATGGCTTTAAGCTAAGGGGAGGGAAGTTCAAGGGGGATATTATAGGAAGATTTTATACTCAGAGAGTGGTTGGTGCGTGGAATGCACTGCCCGAGTCAGTGGTGGAGGCAGATACACTAGTGAAGTTTGAGAGACTGTTAGACAGGTATATGGCGGAATTTAACCTTAGGGAGGCAGGGTTTAAGGGTCGGCACAACATTGTGGGCCGAAGGGCCTGTACCGTGCTGTATGGTTCTATGTTCTATCTATTTCTCGCTGGAATCTCTCTTTTAATTTAATTTTTTATTGAAGGCACGACACAGTACAGAAAACATAATGCATTACATTTTCCTCCATTTTGCTTTTATACCTTACCCCTAAACAACACCACAACGTCATCAGTGGGGCCTTCTGGGAGTTGTAGTCATTTGTCCTCACTCGCTCCCTGTCGAAGCATGTTTCGTCAGCCACCACAGACGTCGCCGAAACAGACCCACCGAGGCGCGAAGGGGAATCACACCCGTCCTTGTGGGCGCCGAGGCCGGCGACACCGACAGAAGCGAATCGCTGATCTCCGCCATGGCGATGGAGCGGAAGAGGAGGGGCTGATCATGGGCCGATTTCCTCCAGCCTATCGTAGCTTAGATGTAACACTGACCCCTGCTGTCATTGGCTGTGGTGCATGTCGCTCAAATGGGAACTCGGAGGGTGATTAGTTTATGTGAACGTCAGTCAGCCTTCCTGTCTTTATGAGTTTGGATTTGGATTTATAACGGGACAGGAAGCAAATTGGGAGAAATGTGAGTTTTTATGTGATGGTGCATCAGTCTCCGAGTTACATTATTAACAATAAAAGGGCAAAGGCCGTTGTGAGGAAGTAGGTGATTTACTGGAGTTTATATGGAGATAATATTGGAAGGGATATCAAACTTGGAATTGTTTGGGATATGATTTAGAAAATGGGGGTATTTGTGGGGATCATAATATTCCCGTGTTGATTAATGAGGGCAAAATGATTGTTACTGAAACAGGGAAGGTTGTGTTACTGGCTGGGTCATTTGTTGAGATTCATAATCAAGATAATTTAAGTGAAGAAGTTAAACAATGTAGGGATATGTTTTTCAGTGCTGGAATGATGTGCTGAAAGTCAGCTGTAGCAATGATAGTATCACTGATGGAGAGATTTCTTTGTATGAATTTAAGACGTCTATTAATAATGCAGGTCAGGTGTTCCCAGGAAAGAGTGATATTTGAAATTGTAATTGTATAAAATTCGCTTTTGTGAAAATATTTAATGTTTGAATTGTGCATCTACTTTCCTCATGGAAAATGGAAATGGTAGTGCCAATTCTAAAACCTGGCAGATCCCCATTTGATCCTTCTAGTTAAGGGCCTATATCGTGAATGTCTCATGTATGTAAACTTATGGAATATATGGTCATCAAGCGCTTGAGTTATATTTTGGAAAGAGTGGTGATAAAGTGTTTTATTAGAGTGGATTTTGGAAGGGTGAAATGACATCAGATTCAGTTTTAGATTTGGAAGATGATATTCGGAAAACACAATTAAATAAAGATGTTTTAATAGCAGTATTTCTTGATACTGAAATAGGAAATGATATGGAAGAAAGGACTTTTGATTAAATTAGGAGTGAGGGGGACATTGTATAATTTTTCTGAGTTTTTTTTGGATGGACTGTCCAAGTGCCGGTCGGCATGTTATGTTTGTGTTTCTATGAGATAGAGAATGGGATCCCACAAGGCAGTATTTGTAGCCCTTCATTATTTAATATTATGATTAATGATATTTTCTCTGAGATGGGAAAATGGGATACCCTGGGTAATTCACAATATACAGATGACGTAGCTTTATAGATTAGAGGTATTCATTGCAATTTACAATTAATAGGTCAAACAGTGGGCAGATTGATGAGGATTTTAAGCTTTCAGTCGTTAAAACACATTACGTGGTTTACAACCAACATTAATAGACTTGCACTTGATTTTAAATTATGTCATTAATATCTTGAGGAAGTGTCAGTGGTAAGATTTCTCAGTATGTGGATGGATAATAAGCTGACATGGAAGCACCTGTCAGTAAAATAATTGATAAATGTAAAGGAGCTTTAAATCTCCTCAGACATCTATGTGGGTATTCTTGGGTGCAACATGAAAATCTTTGTTGACCAATTATATTTGTTTAATTTGATCTGTTCTTGATTATGTCTGTGTGGCTTATGGATCAGCTTCATCTTCAAATTAAAAATGTTTGTATGTGATACAATTACAGACTTGTTCTGGTGTGGTAATGTTGTCTCCTGTTTTGGCTTTACTGATTGCAATGGGACAATTGCCCTCAAAGTAACAGAGGTTCAAGTTGATGTCAACATACTGGATTAATTTGCGGGGGCAGGGAAATGATCATTCAGTTAAATGTGTGCTGGAGGACGGCTGGGAACATCACAAGAAGAGTGTTTTTTGTTCTGAGTGGCTGGGTTCTTATCACGCTGGGAATATGGGTGTATTTGATGATACAATATGTCCCACTGTAGCTTTCTCTGTAACCCCACCTTGTTTTTTCCAATGACTTCAGTTGATTTTATGTTACACGATCGGATTCGGTTCTGCCTGAGAGTCTGTTGGTTCATCAGTATATTAATGAAAGTTATTATCATACAGGAACCATTTTTACAGACGAATCCAAAGATAAGTTAACTGGGGATGTTGGTGTGGCTGTTTTTGTGTGCCTGAATTGCAGGTTATGATAAAGAAATGACTTATAGTCATTTATCAGCATAGGAAGCAGAATTCTTTGCCAACAGTTTAGGCTTACAGTGGGTGGAGGAAATTGGTCCTTATAATTTGTTCAGAATACATTTTGGTTTTGATGAGTCTTAAACAGGTCATTCTGGCAGTAGGTCAGATTGACTGTTGGAAACTTGTCAAACGGTATTTCATATATAAAGTTTGATTTATATGTCTGCACATTATGGACCCTGCACATCACACTGTTGAGGGAAATGATGATGTTGACTGTTTAGCACCAAAAGCTGTTAAATGTTAAGCTGTTGATATAGACCTTCCACTGAGCAAATTAGAAGCTAAAGGGTTGGTAGTGTTAAGAATTCGGGGCTTATGGCAAGAGGTAGGATAATGGACATAAGGACAGACACCTTTACAGAATACATAAACCTGTTGGGTTTATAGAAGAAGGGATTAAAACAAGGGAAGGAATGATATTGACATGACATAGAAATGTCCACACTATGCTTAATTATGCCTTGTAACTAATTGGAAAACTTCATTCTGTGTCGTGTACAGTTTGTCATTATGAAACTGTCGAAACACATACTATTTCAATGTGAAGCATATAAGGCTGAAGAAAAATCAAATGCAGTCTTCAGTACAATCTTTGCGAGGGTAGATAGTTTTCAGATAAAAACTATTAAATTATGGGACTGACTTTAAATCAATTCATAGTTTGAACTGGAAAAGGCATGTAATAATTGTGTTAAACCTAAGGAAATGACATAAAGGGTAGCAAAGCTGAGTGGGATGTTGGATTATTGGGATGCTCTTAAAATCCAACAAAAGGCAACGAAAAAAGCCATAAGAATGAACAAGACGAAATATGAGGGCAAACTGGCCAATAATATAAATCAGGACACTAAAAGTTTAGTTTTCAGTTACATGAAGAGTGAAAGGGAGATGAGAGTTGATACTGGACCCCTGGAAAATGGTGCTGGTGAAGTAGTAATGGGGGACAAAGAAATGGCAGATTAACTTAATGAACAATCTTCACTGTCTTTTCCAGTCAGCACCGCCCCCACTTGTCCCATTTAACCTGTCTCATTACGGGTGGACTTTAGGACCCGGGGGAGCTCAGGACCCGCCGCCCGCAGCTGCTGCTGAATCCCCGGTGTTTCTGTTCGGTTGACGGATGCGGTGAACGAGTTAAAATTAATCGATCGACAATTCTCATGTCGTGTTTATTTCACTCCATAGAACCATAGAACACTACAGCACAGAAAACAGGTCATTTGGCGCTTCTAGTCTGTGTGGAAACTTTATTCCGCTCGTCCCATTGACCTGCACTCAGTCCGTAACCCTCCAGACCTCTCCCATCCAGGTATCTATCCAATTTATTCTTAAAACTTAAGAGTGAGCCCACATTTACCACATCAGATGGCAGCTCGTTCCACACTCCCACCGCTCTCTGAGTGAAGAAGTTCCTCCTCATGTTCCCCCTAAAACTTTCCCCTTTCACCCTAAAACCATGTCCTCTTGTATTTATCTGTCCTAATCTAAATGGAAAGAACTTACTCGCATTTACTGTCTATACCCCACATAATTTTGTAAACCTCTATCAAATCTCCCCTCATTCTTCTATGCTCCAAGGAATAAAGTCCTAACCTGTTCAATCTTTCCCTGTAACTCAACTCCTGAAGACCTGGCAACATCCTAGTAAATCTCTGCACTCTTTCAATCTCTCCAACCTCTCCATGGATACCTCATGTCTGAACTAACCTCCCATGTGGGACCTTGTCAAATGCCTTACTACAGTTCATGTAGACAACATCTACAGCCTTACCTTCACCTACTTTGCTGGTAACCTCCTCGAAAAACTCTTCAAGATTCATTAAACACGATCTACAATGCACAAAGTCATACTGATTATCCTTAATCAGCCCTTGGCTGTCCAAATACTTGTAAATCCGATCTCTCTGAACATCTTACAATAACTTACATACTACTGATGTCAGGCTCACTGGCCTGTAATTACCTGGTTTACTATTGGAGCCTTTTTTAAACAATGGAATAACAAGAGCTACCCTCCAATCCTCCGGCACTGCACCCGTGGCTGAGGACATTTTAAATATTTCTGTCAGGGGCCCCTGCAATTTCTACTCGAGTCTCTCTCAAGGTCCGAGGAAATATCAAGTCAGGCCCGGGGGATTTATCTACCTTTATGCGCTGTAAGGCAGCAAGCACCTCCTCCTCTTTAATCTCTAAATGTTCCATGACACTACTGCTTGTTTCCCTTCCTTCCATATACACTATGCCAGTTTCTTGAGTAAATACTGATGCAAAAAATCTGTTTAAGATCTCCCCATCTCGTTAGGCTCCACACATAGACGACCACTCTGATCTTCTAGGGGACCAATTTTTTCCCTTACTATCCTTTTACTCTTAATATACTTGGAGAAACCCTTCAGGTTTTCCTTCACATTATCTGCCAAAGCCACCTCATGTCTGTTTTCCTTCCTGATTTCCTTCTTTAGTATTTTCTTACGTTTTCTATACTCTTTAAGTAACTCATTTGCTCTTTGTTGCCTCTACCTGCTATACACTTCTCTCTTTTTCTTAACCGGATTGCCAATATCCCTGGAAAACCAAGGAAAACCAATGGAAAACCATTATCTGCCAAAGCCACCTGTTGGGTTTAATTCGAGACTGCCATTACAGGTCAGGAGTGGCTCACGTAATACACATAATGTTAGGAGGCCGGAATGCGAGGGAGGGGGGAGCGAAACTGGGGACCCCGCTACACCGAAACTATTAGTGTCACGCGATTCAGTAAACAAAAGAAACAGGTAACTCGTGAGCATATGGCTGCGGGCCAATAAGATGGACACAAGTGCCCGATATTACCTAATATGTAGCGGGGGGTTGTGCTGGGGGGAAAAGGGGTATAAATAAGAGCAGATTGTAAGGGGAAAACAGAACGCCTTCTCCAGCGACTTCTGTCGATTCGCTGTGCCAGTTACGAATTCTGCAATAAACTCAAGTTTTGTAATATTCCGGTGTTAGTTGTCTCCCTTCCTAAAAGAACACAGGGCAGAATTTCAAGCCCAACACACCTCATGTCTTTTTTTGTCCTTCCTGATTTCCTTCTTTAGTATTTCCTTACGTTTTCTATACTCTGTAAGTAACTCATTTGCTCTTTGTTGCTATACACTTCTCTCTTTTTCTTAACCAGATCGCCAATATCCCTTGAAAACCAAGGTTCCCTATGCCTGTTAATTTTGTCTTTAATCCTGGCAGGAAAATCCAAACTCTGCACCCTCAAAATTTCACATTTGGAGGCCTTCCACTTACTGAATACATCCTTGTCAGGAAAAAAAAACTTATCCCAATCCACTCTTCCTAGATCTTTTTTCATTTCCACAAAATTACCCCTTCTGCTATTTAGAACCTCAACTCGAGGACCAGGCCTATCCTTATCCGTAATTAACTTTAAACTGATGACATTATGGTCACTGGACCCAAAATGTGCGCCTACACATACTTCTGTCACCTGACTGTCTGGTTTCCAAATAGGAGATCAAGTATTGCATCCCCTCTCGTTGGTACCTCTATATATTGATTCAGAAAACTTCCCTGAAAACATTTCACAAACTCCAAGCCATCTAGCCCTATTACAGTTTGGGAGTCCCAGTCAATATGAGGGAAGTTAAAATCCCCTACTATTACAACTTCCTGTTTCTTACATCGGTCTACTATCTTTATACAGATTTGCTCCTCCAATTCTCTCTGACTATTGGGCGGTCTATAATACATCCCTATTAGTGTGGTCACACCTTTCCCGTTCCTCAGCTCCACCCATATGGCCTCTGTAGACAAGCCCTCCGGCTGTGACTAGTAATGCCACTCCTCGCCCTTTCATCCCTCCCCCTCTATCACGTCTGAAACAACGAATATTTCTATCATGTATAAACCTTAGGTGGGAGGTTATCTTTTTGTATTAATGTATTAAAAATAAATTATAAATTCTACAATGAGAATTACAAATTCTCTTACTGAAGGATTCATATTCAATATAGTATCCAACAAATCAGATTCTTGCATATATGGGAACTTAGATAATTATTTTTTGTAAAAAAAAATGTCTAACCTGAAGATATTGCTGTAAGTGTGTATGAGAGAGAGAATATTTGCTAATTAACTCTTCAAAAGTCATCAATCAACCATGACAAAATAAATGAAAATAAAAATAAATAAATCTGCAAAAAAAAAAACAGATCCCCTTAATCACTAAAGATTAAACAAGTTTGGGAGAGAGAACTTAATATGACCTTTGTTAATGAAGATGGTCAATTCTTCTTTAATATGTGCCAATCAGTGTTTAATTCAATTTAAAATTGTTCACTGTTACTGTTTAACAAAAGAGAGACTATCCAAAATATTTCCTAACATAGACAATTATCGCGATAGGTGTAAAACTGAAGTAGCCACTTTTTCACATATGTTCTGGTCATGTTCTTCATCAAAATCTTTTTGGAAATCTTTATTTTCTACAATTTCTAAAACTCTGAAAATTAATTTACAACCTAATGTACGAACCTTTGATTTTTGCCTATACATGCAGTCCTCGCATGACCTTTATCCTCCTCCACCTCACTATCTGCTCTAACACTCTGGTTCCCCTCCCTCTGCAAATCTTTTTTACCCCCCCCCCCCCCACCGAGCAGCACTGGGAAATCTACCCGCAAGGATGTTAGTCCCCCTCCAGTTCAGGGGCAAACCATCCCGTCGGAACAGGTCCCACCTTCCCGGGAGCAAAGCCCAATTGTCCAGAAACATGAAGCCCTCCCTCCTGCACCATCTCCTTAGCCACGTATTTAGCTGCACTCTCCGCACATTTATATTTACAGGGACTTTACTCCTGACGCCGGTCCCGGGACCCGACCCGTTTACAGACCCGGAGCGGAACCGGAGCAGATTCTCAGCCATTGGTTTTCATCACAGGTCATGAAGAAAGGATAAAGTTTCCCCGTGAATTTATTCCCAGTGAAGGTGTGGAGATGGGACTTGGTCTCCGCGTTGTGAAATGAAACTGTCCCGGACTCGTAACTGAGATAAACTCCCACCCTCCCGGGGATGGGACCGGCAGGGAGACGGGACTTGGGGGAGTGGAGACCGGACGCGTCACAATCCCGATATAACACGTCACCAAACCGCCCGATGACCCAGAATCCGGTCTCCGGACTCAGTCTGACCGGTCTCTTCCTCTCCACAGACTCTGCGGCGACTCCCAGATACCAGTCCCGATTCCCCGTCACCTCCACCTCCCAGTAATGTCTCCCCGATGTGAATCCCTCCGATCCCAGCACACAATCCCAGTGTATGAATCTCTTCCCGGTGAGAGGGAGATCCCTCTCGGTCCCGGTATATCTCACACTCTTCCGATCCTCAGACACCTCGAGCTCCGGATGCGCCGTTTCCACATCCAGGGTGACAGAGACTGGGGGGAGAAGCAGAGAATTAGAGAGTCCCCGGGGATCGGGGGTGACTCGGGCAGCGCGGCCCCGGGGATCGGGGGGAGACTCGGGCAGGGCGTCCCCGGGACCGACGGAAAGTCCGCTGGGCCTCAGGCGCGGTCGGGTGGCCGACTCGAACCTTTCCCGTGGTTTGACCCGACGAAAGTAGATGGACAACTAATGTCTCCACAAGGGTTTTCCGCTGACCCCTGACCCTTGACTCCTCAGACAGGGGAAACATCCTCCCTCACTCCTGCCTGTTGACCCCTGAAAGAATTTTGTGTTTCCATGAGATCTCCTCTCATTCTTCGAAACAGGGAACAGAGAACATAGAGCAGTACAGCACAGGAACAGGCCCGTCATACAATGTTCACTTTCATTTGTGAGTGTGAAGTGGGGCAGTGTGATGGTTTGAGACAGTAAAGGAGGTGATAATGGGAACCAGTAAGGGAGAGATGAATGGCAGATTGAACCAGGAGGGGGAGGGGTGGAAACCCCGTGGATGAACTGTGTGTGTAGACGTAATGAGAAGCTAGAGGGGGCAAAGATGGCAGATGAGGATGACTTTGTCCCCTTTCCCAGAACCCCATCCCCCGCAGCCCCTCATTAGGACAGGGGATGAATTTGCAGGAACCCTTCAGCAACACAGGTCCTGATGAAGTGTTTCAGTCTGAACCATCGACTGTTTACTCTTTTCCATAGAAACTTCCCTGCCTGCTGTTCCCCCAACAATTTGTGTGTGTTACTCTGCTTTAAATATACTCAATTATTTGGCCTCCACAGCTGCCTGTGGCAGATTCACTATCCTGTGGATAAAGGAATTCCTCCTCATCTCTGTCCTAAGTGGACATCCCTATAGTCGGAGGCTGTGCTTACCGTTCTCGACCCACCCACATCCTCCCAACATCAACTCTCTCCAGACAGGTGTCAGAGAATTCTGACGAGACCCTTCATCAGGACCTGTGTAACTTGGATTACCAGCATCTGCAGAGTTTCTCATGTTTGATTTTTAAAGCAGAAGTTAATAAGTAAACTTCTTGATTGGTCAGAGTCTCCAATGTTATGGGGAGGAGGCGGGAGAATAGGGTTGATGGAGATAATAAATCAGACATTCCTCTAAACTCCCGTGAGTACAGGCCCAGAACCATCAGACAGTCCTCACATGTTAATTCTTTCATTCCCAGAATCATTCTTGTGAATCTTCTGGACCCTCTCCAATGCCAGTACGTTTTCCAATAGAAGGGACCCAAAACTGCTCACAATACTCCAAGTGTGGTCTGACCAATGCCTTATAAAACCTCAGAATTACATCTTTGTTCTTGTATTCTAATCCTCTCGAAATGAAAGCAAACATTGAGTTTGCCAATCTTACCACTGACACAAACTGCAAGTTAACCTTCAGGGAATCCTGCACAAGGACACCCATGTCCCTTTGCACCTCTGATTTTTGAATTTCGCCCTGTTTACAGAATTGTCTCTGCTTTTATTCCTTCGACCAAAGTCGTACCTGCCTAAGTTTGTACCTGCCAAACTCTACCTGTGCTACAAGATCCTCATTCTGTATACTGGTGCATTCAAATAAGACCATAAGACAAAGCAGCAGAAGCCGGCCATTCGGCCCTTCGAATCTGCTCCGACATTTTATCATGAGCTGATCAATTCTCCCATTTTGTCCCACTCCCCCACCTTCTCACCATGACCTTTGATGCCCTGGCTACTCACATACCTATCAATCTCTGTGTTAAATACACCCAATGACCTGGCCTCTACTGCCACAAGAAATTCACAGATTCACCACCCTCTGGCTAAAAAAAATTCTTCACATCTCCGTTCTGAATGGTCGCCCTTCAATCCTTAAGTCATGTCCTCTCGTACTAAACTCCCCCACCATGGGAAACAACTTTGCCACAACCACTCTGTCCATGCATTTTAGCATTCGAAATATTTCTGTGAAGTTCCCCCTCATTCTTCTAAACTCCAAGGAGTACAGTCCAAGAACGGTCAAATGTTTTTCATATGTTAACCCTCTCATTCCCGGAATCATTCTAGTGAATCTTCTCTGAACCCTCTCCAATGTCAGAACATCCTTTCTTAAATAAGGAGCCCAAAACTGCACACAGTATTTCAAGTGAGGTCTTACCAGTGCCTTATACAGCCTCAACATCACATCCCTGCTCCTATACTCTATTCCTCTAGAAATGAATGCCAACATTGCATTCGCCTTCTTCACCACCGACTCAACCTGGAGGTTAACCTTAAGGGTATCCTGCATGAGCACTCCCAAGTCCCGTTGCATCTGTTCCGAATGTGCAACAACTCTCACGGGCTGAAGGGTACAAATTCGTCCCCTCCTTCTTGAGAATCGCAAAATGGCTTTTAATTCGGGTCTGGGACCCAGGAAATGAGAGAGAATCCTCAAGGTTTTTGCAATGGGTCCTGGCCCCTCAGCAAGACAAAGCCACGAATAACGGCCATTGTCTCTTGGAGACGGAATTATGTATTGAGTACTGTACTATTCATTGAAGCCCTCAGGGAATGACCGGAGTGGTCTGGTTGAGGGATTGCATCATCCCAACCTGATTGACATCTGAGACCCCGTGATAAAAGCGGGTCTGGGAAACAACCCCTTGAGACGCTCCAGGAGAAATGTTAGAAATCCCGTGACAGCGTTTAATAGCGACAGCCGGTGGAGGGCTCGCGTGCGTCCTTTCCCGTTGCCTGGGATTGGGGCCTTACCACGGAAGAACGGCTTCGCTAAAGAAGAGGCCACCAACGAAATTTCGAAGGATCGACATCATAAAAAGGAAAAGCTGGCAAGTTTCTAAAAACTCTCTCTTGACTCCAACCAAATGCTGAAGCCTGCATGAACTGAGTGACTTTTATATTTCCATCGGACAATACATTATCCCCTAGACAACGATAGTTTTTTTCTTATTGATTATTATTATACCCGCACTTTTAGATTTAGTATTGACGACGTATATTATCTGTATGTTTGCATTGATATTATTTTTGTGTATTTTTACCAATAAATACTGTTAAAAATAGTACCATCAGACTTCAACCGACCTCTCTATCTTTGCTGGTAAATGACCCAGTTACGGGGTTAGTAACACATCTCAGAATTTTGAATTCTCTCTCCATTTAAATAATAGTCAGCCCGTTTATTTCTTCTACCAACGTGCATGACCATACACTTTTCAACATTGTATTTCATTTGCCACTTCTTTGACCATTCTCCTAATCTATCCAAGTCTCTCTGCAGACTCTCTGTTTCCTCAGCACTACCGTCCCCTCCACCTATCTTCGTATCATCAACAAACTTAGCCACAAAGCCATCTATTCCATAATCCAAATCGTTGATATACAACGTAAAAAGAAGCGGCCCCAACAAGGACCCCTGTGGAACACCACTGGTAACCGGCAGACAACCAGAATGGGATCCTTTATTCCCACTCTCTGTTTCCTGCCAATCCGCCAACGATCTATCCACATATGTAAATTTCCCCTAATTCCATGGGCTCTTATCTTGTTTGTCAGGCAGGATTTTCCTTTAAGGAAACCATGCTGAGTTTGGCCTATCTTGTCATATGACTCCGTAACCTCATCCTTGACAATTGACTCCAGAAACCTCCCAACCATTTCTCAAGCTAACAGGTCTATAATTTACATTTTGCTTCCTTGCCCCTTTCTTAAATACCAGAGTGGCATTTACAATCTTCCACTCCTCCGGAACCATGCCAGAATCTATCCTTCAAAACACAAGGGTGCATTCCATCTGGTCCTGGAGATTTATCTACCCTTAGACTATTCAGCTTCCTGAGTACTTTCTCTGTCGTAATTGTGACTGCGCACGCTTCTCTTCCCTGACCCCCTTGAGTGTCCGGTATACTGCTGATATCTTCCTCAGTGAGGACAGATGCAAATACTCGTTCAGTTCCTCAGCCATCTCCTTATCTCCCATTACAATTTCTCCAGCATCATTTTCTATCGGTGCTTTCTCCACTCTCACCCGTTTTTTACTCTTTATATACTTGAAAAAGCTTTAAGTATCTTCTTTGATATTATTTGCCAGCTTCCTTTTATAGATCATCTTTTCCCTCTTAATGGCCATCGTAGTTTCCTTTTGTAAGCTTTTAAAAACTTCCCAATCCTCTGTCTTCCCAGTAATTTTTGCTTCCTTGAATGCCCTCTCCTTTGCTTTTACTTTGGCTTTCACTTCTCTTGTCAGCCACGGTCGCATCCTTTTTCCATTCGAAAATTTCTTCTTTTTTGGAATATATCTGTGTTTCACCTTCCTCACTTCTCGCATAAACTCCAGCCACTGCTGCTCTGCTGTCCTTCCCGCTAGTGTCCCTTTCCAGTCAAATTTGGCCAGTTCCTCTCTACTGCCACTGTAATTTCCTTTACTCCACTGAAATACCGACACATCGGATTTCGGCTTCTCTTTCTCAAATTTCACAGTGAACTCAATCATGTTACAATCACTGTCTCCTGACGGTTCCTTCACCTCAATCTCTCTAATCACCTCTGGGTCATTACACAATATCCAATCCAGTAGCTCTGATCCCCTAGTGGGCTCAACAACAAGCTGTTCTGAAAAGCCGTCTCGTAGACATTCTACAAATTCTCTCTCTTGAGATCCAGTGTTGACCTGATTTTCCCAATCCACTCGCATGTTAAAATCCCCCACAATTATCATAACACTGCCCTTCTGGCAAGCCTTTTCTATTTCCTGTTGTAATTTGTAGTCCACCTCACTGCAGCTGTTAGGAGGCCTGTAGATAACTGCCATCAGGGTCCTTTTACCCCTGCTATTTCTCAGCTCAACCCATAAAAATTCTGCACCTTCTGATCCTATGTCACCTCTTTCTAATGATTTAATATCATTTCTTACAAATAAAGCCATGCCACCCCCCCTGCCTACCTGCCTATCCTTCCGATACACCATGTATCCTTGGACGTTCAGCTCTCAGAGACATGCATCCTTTACCCACGTCTCAGTGATGGCCACAAAATATACCTGCCAATCTGTAGCTGTATGACAAGATCATCCACCCTATTCCTTATGCTGTGTGTATTTAAGTATAACACCTTAAGTCCAGTATTTGATACTTTTTGCATTGATTGCACTGCAACTCATCCTAGTGGCTGCAAATTTGCCCCATCACCTGCCTGTCCTTCCTGACATCTTTACTGCTCACTATCTTAGATTTATTTCTGTTTTCCCCCTCCTCTACTCTATCATTCCGGTTTCCCATCCCCCTGCCAAATTAGTTTAAACCCTCCCTAACAGCTCTATTAAACATTCCCGCTATGGTTCAGGTGTAACCCGTCCTTTTTGAACAGGTAATACTTCCCCCTAAAGAGATCCCAATGATCCAAGAATCTGAAGCCCTGCCCCCTGCGCCAGTCTCTCAGCCACGCATTCATCAGCCTGATCCTACTATTCTTGCCCTCACTAGCACGTGGCAGAGGTAGCAATCCTGAGATTACTACCCTGGAGGTCCTGCTTCTCAGCTTCCTTCCTAACTCCTGGAAATCTCTCTTCAGGATCTCCTCCCTTTTCCTCTCTATGTCATTGGTACCAACATGTACCAAGACAGCTGGCTGCTTGCCCTCTCCCTTCTGGATATTCTGTACCCGATCCGAGACATCCCGTACCCTGGCACCTGGGAGGCAGCACACCATGCGGGTATCTCTACCAGGCTCACAGAATCTCCTGTCTGTTCCCCTGGCTATGGAATCCCCTATGACTACCGCATTCCTCTTCCCCTCCTTCCCTCCTGCACAACAGCGCCAGGCTCAGTGCCAGAGACCCGGTCACCGTGGCCGTCCCCTGTCAGGTCATCCCCCTCAACAGCATCCGAAACGATATACTTGTTGCTGAGGGGGGCAGCCACAGGGGTGCTCTCCACTATCCGGGCATTTCCCTTCCCTCTCCTGACAGTCACCCAGTTTTCTGACCCCTGTAGCCTAGGGATGACTACCTCCCTGTAGCTCCTGTCTATCACCTCTTCATTTTCTCTAATAAGCAGTAGGTCATCAAGCTGCAGCTCCAGATCCCTAACACGGTCTCCGAGGAGCTGAATCTCGGTTCACCTGGTGCAGATGTGGCTATCAGGGAGGCTGGAGGTCTCCCAGGATTCCCACATCTGACACCCTGAACAAAGCACTAACCCTGCAGACATGCTAACTAATTCTACAGGAATGAAACAAAGAAAGATAGGCCTGCTCACCCACTTACTTCGCCAAGCACACGGACTTTTTAAACCGTTAGCTAATGTGCCCTGCTGTTCCCCCGTCCATCCGGGCCGGTTTGCCAAGGGTAAAAAAAGAGTCGGTGCCTCACTCTTGGCTCTTCCCGTTACCGCCTAAGCCCGTTGAGACAAAGCCCTACACTCTGCTGCCACCCACTCCGCTGCCCGCTGTATAGGGTCGTCATCTTTTTAAACTCTCGGCACTGTCCTGTGCAGTCTCGCCGTGCTTGGACGCAAAGTTTTTTTACAGAACTGCCTTCCTTCAGAATTTAGCTCCCACGCCGCCCTTCTTGTCCCAATCTAAAAAAACACCTTCAGTCCTGTATTCATCAGCCTATTCCACACTGTCCACATGAAATTCAGCAAGGCCTTTGATGTCGATGATAGACCACACTTGGAGCATTGTCTGCATTTCCGGTTCCCGAATATGGGGAGGATGTCATTACACTGGACCGGAGGCTTCAGGAGGATGTTACCAGGACTGGGGGCTTGGGTTAAAAGCAGAGAGTGGATAAGCTTGGACTATTCAGCTGTAGTGTAGGATGTTCAGGTATGACCCCTTATCGAGGGAAATAATTCATAAGGAGCTTAAATAACGTTTCTTTTTCCAAGAAATGGGAGTACAGAACCAAAGGCCTCAGATTGAAAGTGAGACGGGAAATTTTTATGAGTGGTCTACCGGGTAACATTCTCATAGAGAGGGAGGTTGGTAAATGGAATTTGCCCTCAGACGCTGTAGAAACAGGTAAAAATAAAATATTTTAAAATAAATTTGGGCAGGTACACAGATGGGAAATGGTTAGAGGGATGGGGGGGCAAACACACACAAATGGGCCATGCTCAAGAAGAAATTGATGAAGTGGGCCGTGATTTCAACATCCGTCAAACCCTCCGAGATCATCCTCCTGAGGAATCTCACCCCGGACTCTGTCTGTGAAGTGTTGATGTGACGTCACGTCATAGGGCAGCTCAGTGACACAGAACAGACAGACTGGGTAAGGACGGCAGATTTCAATCCTAAATGGGAATTTATGCCTATTTCTGTGGCCGTGTGTCACACTCTGATAGTGTGTGTGTGTGTGTGTGTGTGTGTGTGTGTGAGTGTGTGTGTGTGTGTGTGTGTGTGTGTGTGTGTGTGTGTGTGTGTGTGTGTGTGTGTTGATTGTGGTAAATATCCGTGTGGTGTGTATACACATTGAAGGAGAGTGTGCACATTGAAGAATTTGTATGTTACAGTGTGTCATCACATGTCTGGTGTGTGTTGACAATGTGTCACACTTGATTGAGTTGTTTAAATGAATAAATGACTGTCTCTGAAGAGATTGGTTTCCAGGTTACTGAGGGAAATAACAACGTACATTGCTGAGGCTCTGACTACAATCTGCCTGTCCTTCCTGTGTATGTGTGTGAGGGAGCTTTGCCAGGCCGGTTATGCTGTGTGTGCTTCTCCCGAGATGAAATCTTGACCCATGTCAATGCTTGTTGGTGTGTCCGAGCTCATTCTCACAATGCTTCAATGTAGTGGTCTGATAACCATAAGACATAGGAGCAGAATTAGGCCATTTGCCCATCGAGTCTGCTCCGCCATTCAATCATGGCTGATCCTTATATTCCTTCCTCAGCCCCACTCCCTGGTCTTCTCCCCGTAACCTTTTATGCTGTGGCCAATCTAGAACCTATCAAGCTCTGCCTTAAATACACCCAACAAGTTCCACATATTCACCAGACGCTGGCTCATATTTCTTCGCATCTGTTTTAAATAAACGCCCCTCTATCTTGAGGTAGTGCCCTCTTGTCCTAAACTCCACCACCATGGGAAACATCCTTTCCAAATCAACTCTGTCTAGGACTTTCAACATTCGAAAGGTTTCAATAAAATCCCCTCCCCATCTTTCTAAATTCCAGCGAGTACAGACACAGAGCTATCAAACATTCCTCGTATGAGAATCCTTTCATTCCTGGAATCATCCTTATGAAATGAACCTTCTGCAATGCCAGCACATCTTTTCTTAGAAAAATTGTTCACAATACTCAAGATGAGGCCTCACCAGTCCCTTATAAAGCCTCAGCATCACATCCCTGCTCTTGGATTGAATGGTATTCTAAACCACAGATTAAAAGCCAGGAGCAACAGGCTCCGGGACAGCTTCTTCAACCAGGCCATCAGACTGATTAACTCATGTTGACACAACTGAATTTCTATGTTATATTAACCAGCCTGTTATACATATTATTCATCATAAATTACTATAAATTGCACATTGCACATTTAGACGGAGATGTAACATAAAGATTTTTAATCCTCATGTATATGAAGGATGTAAGTAATAAAGTCAATTGAATTCAAATCAATTTCTTGTTTATTTTTTTCATCCGAATCATTCTTTCAGTTCCTCTCTGTAGATATTTAAAAGCTTCCCAATCCTCCGTCTTCCTACTAATTTTTGTTTCGTTGTATGCCCTCTCTTTTGCCTTTACATTAACTTGTCTTTCCTTGTCAGCCACGGTTTTACTATTTTGCCATTTGAGTATTTATTTATTTTTGGAATACATCTATCCTTCACCTTCCTCATTTTCCCAGAAACTGACAGCATTTCTGTTCTGCTCTCATCCCTGCCAGCATCTCCTTCCAATTTGCTTTGGTCAACTCCTCTCTCAGACCACTGTAATTTCTTTTACTCCTCTGAAATACTCCAATGTCAGACTTTACTTTCTCCTTATCAAATTTCAAGTTGAACTCAGCATGTTGTGAGCACTGCTTCCTAAGGTTTCTTTTAACCACTCACCTCTGGTTCAATACATAACACCCAATCCAGTAGAGCTGTTCCCCGAGTAGGCTCAACGACAAACTGCTCTAGAAAGCCATCACATTGCATTCAACAAACTCACTCTCTTGAGATCCTTTACCAAACTGATTTTCCCAATTGCATGTTGAAATCTCCCATGATTATCATAACATTGTCCTTTTCATCAGCCTTTTCTATTTCCAGTTGTAATCTGTGGGCCTCAACCTACTGACTGTTGGGAGGCCTGTGTATGACTGCTGTCAGTGTCATTTTTACTTTTGCATTTCCTTACCTCAGCCCACAAGGATTCAACATCTTCCAATCCTATGTCACATCTTGCTGCTGATTTACCAGCAGAGCCACACCACCCCGTCGGCCTTCCTTCCTTCCTCCGATACATTGTGTAACCTTCGACATTCAGCTCCCAACTACAACCATCCTTCAGCCACGATTCAGTGATGGCCACAACATCATACCTGACAATCTGTAATAGTGTAACAAGATCATCCACCTTATTTCTCATACTCCATGCATTGAGATATAACACTTTGTGTACTGTATCTGCTACCCTTTTTAATTCTGCATCCCTAATGCACTGATACTCAACCTGCTGGCTGTAATTTACTCCTCGCATCTGTCCGCCCTATCTGACAGTCTGACTGCACGCAATCTTTGCATTTTTACCATCAGTCCAGTCCCTTCACTCCAGTTCCAACCCCCCCCACCACCACCAAATTAGTTCAGACCCTCCCCAACAGCTCTGTGAAGCCTCTCTCACCGAGAATATTGTTCTCAACCCATCCCTTTTGAGCAGGTCATTCCTCCACCAGAAGAGATCCCAATGATCCAAGAGCCTGAATCCCTGTCCCCAGCACCATCTTCTCAGCCATGTTTATCTGCCAAATTATCCTGTTTCTACCCTCACCGGCACGTGGCACAGGCAGCAATCCAGAAATTACAACCCTGGGGGTACTGCTTCTGAGCTTTCTACCAGGCTAGACAGATTCTTTTCAGGACCTCTTTGTTTTTACTTCCTTTGTAATTGGTCCCAAAATGCAACAAGTTATCTGGCTGTTTTCCCTCCCTCTCTAAATGCTACAGACACGATCGGAGACATCCCTGACCCTGGCACCTAGGAGGCAACATACCATTCGGGTGCCCCATTCACGTCCATAGATTCTCCTGTCTGTCTCCTGACACTTGAGTCCCCGATCACGACCACTCCCCTCTTCTGCCTCTAACAACAGTGAGAGATGCTGATCCGGAAGGGGGAAGACCTGTGTCAATCAGACACTGCACTCACAAGGAACATGAAGGACTTGTGTATTTTCCTGACAATCCCTGTCACCACACTGATACCCGCTTTTATTCCCTACAATATCATCAAAACAGTATTAACTTCCCAGCTCCTCTGGTAGATCCAAACTCATGTCCTGGTGCGTTAGTGCAGTGTGCCTGGGATCAGGACACAGTGGTTTATCTGACAGTCCCATGTATTGGTTGTATTGTGACCCTGTTCTGGTGTGTCCAGGGGTCTGACATCTCCAGCTGACCATGTGACAGTGATGCCTCCCAGTCGGTGGGGCTGATGTGGAATAAACTTCAGTTCCCCTTCAGTCCATTATCACAGCCAATCCTTGCTTTAGCTTATAAATTAATTGTGTTTCATGAACAAGGAAAAATGAATATTTGTAAGTTTTACCTCGGTTAATGGCATCAAGTGTTTTTCTCAGCATTGTGTTCAACAAATAGAAGCAATCGAATTTTTCAACCGGTAGGGCCTCATCTGTCACTGACAATTCCTGGACATCGTCACTGATTCTGTAAATATTAAACTGCTGGTGATAAACTGGAATTTTGAACTATTTTACAAATCCATACAGGGTTTCAGTAAAGAGCATGTCCTACCTCCTGTTTCGATGAGCTTCCTCCTGAAATAAATAAAAGCACAAATCTGATTAGACTTGGACTTAATGTCCACATCCTGAATTTCATCCAAATCATTACAAGGTGTTGAAAATTCCCACTCCCACAGTCACTCACACACACGGGCAATACAGAACCACGGGGTAAATTACAGGGAACGTTTCTGAATTTTAGACCATTACTGAGAGGATGAAACTTACAGGAAAGACAGGACAGACTGAGCATTATCATCTGGATAAGACGTCAGAATGATAAAATGGAACAATTTAAGATTAGTAATGGATTTGCTTGCGCGAAGGTGGAAAAGTACCTCACTTATGGCGAACACGAGAGGACACAGGTGCTTGGAAGTAGTACAGAGGAGATGTCAGGGGTAAGTGTTTTGGAATGGGTGGAATGAGCTGCCAGCAACGAAGGTGAAGGCGGATGCGATAGGGTCTTTCACGAGACTCCCACACAGGTACATGGAGCTTAGAAAAATAGAGAGCTATGACTAACTCGAGGTAATTTCTAAAGTAAGTAGATGTTTGGCACAGCACTGTGGGCCAAAGAGACTGTATTGTGCTGTAGGTTTTCTTTGTTTCTATGTTTCTATTTATGGGGAGACCTTCAGTCAAAGATAAAATGCCAGGAGGTTTTAATAAATCCCACAAGAAATGTAGTGAAGAGGATGTGGAACTCAGTGCCACAGGAGTGGTTGAAATGGAACAGCAGAGATTGAATGTAATGGGGAGGCTGGATAAACACGTGAGGGACCAGGGAGTTCGGGGCATTGTTGCTGGGTGCGGTGAGTAGGTGGCAGGAGGCTTGTGGCCGAGGGAAAATCGATAGAAGATGGACCAAATGGCCTGCTCATGATGGAGAATGGGACACAATCCCATGTAAAACTAATTCAAAAAAGTAGAGACAGTGAAAGTTTCTGTAATCTGATGGAAACCGGATATGGATAAGTCTGATGTGTGGGTCACATTCTTTGTTGTCACTGATTGCCAGAGAGACCCTCACACCCACCGCACCACACACTCACAGCCTGTGACTGGAACTGGGTGTTAATGGGAGTATTAAAGGATATTTAATGCAGTAATTAAGGACACAATCAGCAGCTCTGTGTTATGATCAGAGTAAATCATTTCAGAAAAGATTACATTCTGTCCTGGATGTATAGAAGTTGTGGAAGTCCAGTTTTGGGGAAACAACAACCCTGAATATTTGCATCAATTGTCTGGTGAGAAACAGTTTACTGCCATTTGTAAATGCTGTGTGTAGGAGCAACACATCTGTTTTCTGTCTGCATTGTATTCTGTGTTAGGTGTTTATTACGATAACCAGTCACATGAGTGGGGACGTGGTAAAAGTGAAGGGAATAAGTTACATATTCATACTTTGTTCTGGGCTGTTTTGATCCTGGGACTGGCAGATGCCATAACTTTTCTTGACCGATTAATACCAGTTTAATTTATGATTAATTATGCTGAAATTTCATCGCTTAAATATTGTATGTTGCTGATAAAGGATCGAATATCTGTCTCCGATATTTATAATGTCATCAGCGGAGTGATTGGAGGTTTGTCATGCAAGGAGAACACTCTGTGTGAGGACACCAGCAGCGGCAATTGATTTGGTAGAATTGGCCGCTGTGCTGTGTTCATTTCAAATATACCACTGTTCATTTAGTTCAATTATACAGAAACAAATTGAAATGTAATCCCTCACCTTGAGAAATATCACACCGTCTTTCTGATCCATCTGTTCCTTTAACTTAGTGATTTCCTCCTGAATAATCCTTATATTCTCTTGAGTCTTAAGAAGATTTTTCTCCATTGGGTTGAGAATCCTCTTCTCTTCTTCCCTGAGATCCCTGAGTAAGCTCTGCTCTTTCTCAGTGATAATCTGGCGCAGTTCAGCAAACTGGGATGTGATGTGGGTCTGAACACTGTGTGACTGTTTCTGTCGAAGGAACGGTGAAGATTAGTTTACTGCATTGCTGTGTTGTATTTCCTGATGACATAAAAGTGACCATTCGGTCCATTGGGGTCCATACTACTTCTGAGACATTCCCGTCAACCCCTTTCCTTCACATTTTGCTGAAACTTATTCTCCCGCAGTGACCCATTAACTCCCAGCAGATTCACATCACTCTCCTCCACCTTCACAGGGTTAATTGTAATTAACCATTCATCTAGCATGTCCTTGGAATGTGTCTGAAACTGTCATGGCCACAGGCAGAGCATGCAAACTCCACACAGACAGCAGCAGAGGTCAGGATCGAACCCAGGTCACTGGAGCTGCGATACTCGGCTATTCTGCATTAAATGGAGCAAAACTCGATAGTAATATAAGAAATTCCGCTCAGGAAGCCTCACCCGAACTCCGGAAATCTTCTCTTTCTGTTGCTGCTCCTTTTCCTGGAAGTCTGATTTCTTTTTTGTGAGAGAGTCTAAGGAAGATTTTAGCTGATCCTGGAAGTCAGAGAGTGAAGGAAATAGAAACAAAGATGCATGAAAAGAAACAGGTGATCAAACCCGATTATCACACAAAATGCCGGAGGAATTCAGTGAGTCAGGCAGCATCTATTCAGGGGAAATAAACAGTCGGTGTTTCGGGATGAGACCCTTCATCAGGACTGAGAAGGAACGGGACAGAAGCCAGAATAAAAAGGTTGGGGATGAGAACCAGCTGACGGGTGGGACAACGTGAGGGGGGAAGTGGGGGAGGGTGATGAAGTGAGAAGCTGGGAGGGGACAGGTGGAAGAGGTAAAGAGTTGAAGAAGTAGGAATCTAATACGAGAGTACAATCGACCATGGAAGAAACGTGAGGAACTGGGCTGTTTGCGGCCCTGAATGGTGACGAGGGAGGAGGTTAGGAGTCAGGTGTAGCACTTGTCCCGTTTGCAGGTGTCGGTGCCAGGAGGGAGATCAGTGGGGAGGAGCGAGTGGATCAGGGCGATACAGTACGGGGAGCGATCCGTATGGAGAGCGGAGAGTTGCGGGGTGCGGAGGTGGGCTGTGGGACGGAGAGATGCTAGAATCCCGTTGGAGACTGCGGAAGTTGCGGGGTGATGGTATTTAGAAGAAAGGAAATGTGTGAAGTATTAAGTTAACGTTAGTTTTTACCGTGTAGATTTTAACAGCTTCTTTAATCGGCATGAAGCGATGCTCTCTGTGTTCCTGCGCGTCTCTACAGATCACACAGATCAGTGTCTTGTCCGTTTCACAAAACAGCTTCAGTTCTTCCTCATGTTCCTCGCAGTGACGTTTACTTTCCTTCCCTTTCGGATTCAGCTTTAGATTTCGAAATTTTTCAGCCAGATTTGCTAAGGCCCGACTGACCCTGAGGGTGCGGTCAGCAAACTCCTCTCTACATTCCGGGCAGGAGTTTCTCTCCTCCCTTTCCCAACACCGTGTGATACAAGTGCGACAGAAGTTGTGTCCACACTCCAGTATAACCGGATCGGTGAAGAAATCCAGGCAGATGGAACAAATTGCCTCCTCGCTTAAACTCTCGACCTGTCTTTTCGAAGCCATGTTAAGTCCCAGCACTTCCTGATTCAGAATGTTTTCACTTTCGGGGAGCTGCTGATCCCCTGCAGTACCGCGATTGTCCACTACGCGCGCTGCAGACTCAGGGAATGAACATTCTGCTGCTGGATGTGTTCAGTGGAAATTCTGGTTCGTGTGGGATCAAAAACACATTAAACGGGCAACAGATAAGAAAACGCGACCATGGACTGTCTAAGCCCGGCTACGAGCGGAGGAGGGTTGGCCATATGGCCAGCAACCCCATCTCTTAAAAACCCAGTGCGACAAAAACGTCAGCTGAATCTCCAAAGGCCTCATCCCTGCGGTCGGAAGGACCTTCCCCTGGAAGACGATTGAAGTCCTGCGCTGAAAGGAGAAGCCATGTGCCCCCCTGGGGTGGTTCACTGCTACAATAACTGTGAGGCTTCCTCAGCCAACCCGGCCTCTCCCTGTCCAGTGTAGAAGATCCCTGTAGTTCCAATGGTGTCCCTGTAGTCTACAATGTGCCAGTCGGCAGCATTCCTGTACGACAGGGGTTCCCAAACTTTTTTTATATGCCAAAGACCAATACAAGTAACCGTGGACCCCAGGTTGGGAACCGCAGTTCTCGGGACATCTCGATGTGATGGCAGGCCAACAAGTTTCGAGCGTCTTTCCCCGAGTTGATGATCTTCCAGCAGCACTCGCTGTCCGTTTTCCTGTGCGTCCTGGGAACAGCCCGAGGATCAGTGAGCCTTCTGTCACGCAGCTGCTGTGGCACAGGCTCTTGCATCTTTCTCCACAGATCTTCGCCAGCCCACAGTCCGCAAAGAGGTGAGTGACCGTCTCGTCTCCACTGCAGTAATCTCGGGGCAGCGCGCTGTGGGAGTGATCTCCGGGCATGCAGCAAGGATCAGACTGGGAGGGGCCCTCTCGTCCCCACTGCAGTAATCTCGGGGCAGTGCGCTGTGGGAGTGATCTCCGGGCATGCAGCAAGGATCAGACTGGGAGGGGCCCTCTCGCTGCCAGACAGGTGAAGTCTTGCTGCCTGTTGGTGAGATCTGGTGATGAGGCATTCTGCCAGATGGTCTGGACTGTCTGCTCAGGGAACCACTCCACTGTGTCCATCCAGTCCTTCTCCTGCAGTAACTGCAGGACGTTCCGTGCTGACCACTTTCTGGTGTTCTTCTGGTCAAAGATGCTGGTCTGAAAGAACTGCCACCAGTTTCTTTAAAACAAGGTTCACATGGAGAAGCTTCCTGACTGAGACAGACACAGTCTCACAGGGTATTTACAGGGTCGGGGCAGGAATGATGTTTCTCCTGGCTGGGCAGTGGTACCAGGAATCACAGACTCAAAATCCGAGATCACCTCAGCAGGACTGAGATGAGGAGAAATTTCCACAACACAGTGCAGTGAATATTTGGAGTTTTCTCCACAAGTTTTCTAAATTAAACGGACATATTTTGGGGCTCGGCGATGTTGGGAACGTTGCAGGAAAGTGGCGCTATGGTCAAAGATCAGCCATGTTCTGAGTGAGGGGCAGAACAGCGCAACGGGCCGAATGGTAACGCCTGCTCCTGTTTCTTAGTTTCTAAATCACGAGTTTACCTTTGCGCCTTGTTCTCCCTTGGCCTTCAGCCTGTCGGATTGCACAGGGGAGCGGTGAGAGCTCCGGAGATCCATCAGCAGCCGCTGCGGTTATTTCATGTTCTTGTTATTTATCCTGTTTCTCCATATTTGCATTTGCACAGTTTGTTACCTTCAGCACTCTGGCTGATCTTTCACTGCCTGCTTCTGTTATGGTTACTATTCTATATTTTGTCCAGGTATGTCCGCAGGCAAATGCTTCTCGGGGTTGTATGTGGTGACTTATCTGTACTCTGGTAATAAAATTTACTTTAAAATTTGAGTTTCAGGGAACTTCCTTTGTTCCTGAGAACAAACTGTGACTGACATCTCCAGCTCCCAGCAGCAGCCCGTCCTCACACACCCGCAGCCAATCAGCGATCACCGCTGGGAAAGGATTGGCTGAGGGTGTCAGTGGGCGGGACGCTGAGCTTGGAACCGGGAGCGAGTGAGGCCGGAGACCGGGAGCTGCGCCTCGGGTTTCGGCTGCACCACCGGCGGGTCGTGAATCCTTTCGAAGTCAGAGCTGAAGAGACTGGCGGAGATTCCGTGACATGTTTCAGCTACACGGATGGCGCCCGGCCTTTCCCCGCCGAGGATCGGGGCCTGTTGTCTGGATTTGTCTCCCAGACCCGTCCCTTCCTGCTGGGAGACGGGCGCTGCCCCGCATTGGCTGCCGATGGATCTCCGGAGCTCTCACCGCTCCCCTGTGCAATCCGAACGGCTGAAAACCAACTCGTGCTTTAGAAAATAAGAAATAGGAGCGGGAGTGGCCACTCGGCCGTTTGCGCCTGTTCTACCCTTTCCTCAGAATACCTGATCTCTGACATCAGCGCCACTTTCCTGCAACGTTCCCATCATCGCTGAGCCCCTAAATTTAACTTTTGAATTTAGAAAACTTGTGGATAAGATTCCAAATATTCACCACAATCTGGGTGAGGAAATCTCTCCGGATCTCAGCCCTGCCGAGATGACCCCGGATATTGAGTCTGTGACCCCCATGTTCAACATCTCCAACCACCCCCCCCCCGCCAGGGAAAACATCATTCCTGCCCCTACCCTGTCAATACCCTGTGGGTCTGTGTCTGTTTCAGTCAGACCACCTCTTATTTCTCTAGTTTTGAGATAGGCCCAGTCATTGTAATCTCTCTGAGGACACCACCACAACCCAAAATCAATCTGGGAAACTTCTTCATTCCCTTTATCCGATAGACTGCCTCTGGGACGGGGACCAGACCTGTGCACAGTGTTCCATGCAGGCTCTCAACAGGACCCCATATACCTTCAGAGGAGCTTTTTATTCTTGTATTAGACCATAAGACCATTTTCCCTATCACGTCTGCTCAGCCATTTCATCATGGCCGATCCATTTTTCCTCTCTGCAGCAATCGCCTGTCTTCCCCACCCTCCCCCGTCCCCGTCATGCCCTGACCAATCAAGAATCAATCAACCTCCGTCTAAAAATACATAATGAATTGGCCTCGCGAGCTGCCTGAGGCAAAGATTTCCACAGATTCAGTTCTCCCTGCTACAGAAATGTTCCTCATCTCTTTTCAAAAGGACAGCCTTCTATTTTGAGGCTGTGTCCTTAGACATGCCCACCAGAGGAAACACCTTCTCCACGTTCACTCCATCAAGCTCTCTCAGTATTCAATAGGTTTCAATTAGGTCACCCCTCATTCTTCTGAATTCCAGTGAATTCAGACCCAGAGCCATCAAACGATTTTCATATAACAAACCATTTAATCCTGGAATCATTTTCATGAACCACATTTGAACCCTTTCCAGTTTCAGCACACCCTTTCCAAAATAAGGGGCACAAAACTGCTCTCAATACTCCAAGTGAGGCCTCACCAGTGCTTTATAAGACTCAACATTACATCTTTGCATTTATAGTCTTGTCCTCTTCAAATGAATGGTGACATCGCAAATGCCTTCCTCACCACAGACTCCTGCAAATTAACCTTCAGGGAATCCTGCACAACGACTCCCAAATCCCTTTGCATCTCAATTTTTGAAATTTCTCCCCATTTAGAAAATAGTCCATAAGACATAAGAGCAGAATGAGGCCATCTGGCCCATCGAGTCTACTCCACCATCAATCATGGCTGACCCTTTGTTTTAAATCTCCTCCTCAACCCCAGATCCCGGCCTTCTCCCTGTAACCTTTGATGTCATGTCCAAACAAGAAGCTGTCAATCTCTGCATTAAATACACCCAACGACCTGGCCTCCACAGCTTCATGTGGCAACAAATTCCACAAGTTCACCACCCTTTAGCTAAATAAATTTCTTTGAATCTCTGATTTGAAAGAACGCCCCTCTATTCTGAGGCTGTGCCCTCTTGTCCTGGACTCTCCCACCATGGGAAACATCCTTTCTTATCTACACTGTCTAGGCCTTTCAACATCCGAAAAGTTTCAATGAAATCCCCCGCTCATCCTTCCGAATTCCAGTGAGTACAGACCCAGAGCCATCAAATGTTCCTCATATGATAACCCTTTCATTCCTGGAGTCATCCTTGTGAACCTCCTCTGGACCCTTTCCAATGCCAGCATTTTTTTTCTCAGATGAGGGGGCCAAAACTGCTCACAATACTCAAGGTGAGGCTTCACCAGTGCCTTATCAAGCCTCAGCATCACCTACTTGCTCTTGTATTCTAGACCTCTTGAAATGAATGCTAACATGCATTTGCCTTCCTCACTACCGAACTGACTCAACCTGCAAGTTAACCTTCAGGGTGTTCTACACAAGGACTCCCAAGTCCCTCTGCATCTCAGATTCCTGGATTTTCTCCCCGTTTAGAAAATATTCCACACATTTATTTCTACCACCAAAGTGCCTGACCAGGTATTTTCCAACATTGTATTTAATTTGCCACTCTCTTGCCCATTCTCCTGATCTGTTTTAAGTCCTTCTGCATCCTACCTGATTCCTCAACAGTACCAGCCCCTCCACCAATCTTCGTATCATCTGCAAACTTGGACACAAAGCCATCTATACCATCATCTAAATCATTAATATAGAGCATAAAAAGAACCGGTCCCAATCCCGACCCCTGCAGAACACCACTAGTCACTGGCAGCCAACCAGAAAACAATCCTTTTATTCCCACTCGCGGCCTCCTAACAATCAGCCAATGCTGCAACCAGGTTAGTAACTTTCCTGTAATACCATAGGCTCTTAACTTGGTAAGCAGCCTCATGTGTGGCACCTTGTCAAAAGCCTTCTGAAAGTCCAAATACACAACATCCACAGCATCCCTTTTATCTATCCTGCTTGTAATCTCCTCAATGAATTTCAACAGATTCGTCAGGTAAGATTTACCCTAAAGGACACCATTCTGACTTTGTACTATCTTGTCCTGTGTCACCAAGTACTCCATCACTTCCTCCTTAACAATTGACTCTAACGTCTTCCCAACCACTGAGATCAGGCTAACTGGTCTATAATTTCCTTTCTGCTGCTTTCCTCCTTTCTTAAAGAGTGGAGTGTCATTTGCAATTTTCCAGTCATCTGGCACCATGCCAGAGTCCATTGATTTTTGAAACATCATTTCTAATTCCACAACAATCTCTGATGCCACCTCTTTCAGAACCCTAGGGTGCAGTTCCTCTGGTCCGCGTAACTTCTGTACCTTTAGGTCTTTCAGCTTTTTGAGCACCTTTTCTCTTGAAACAGTAACTGCACCCACTTCTCTTCCTTCACACATTACACCATTAGGCATACTGCTAGTGTCTTCCACAGTGAAAACTGACACAAAATACTTATTTAGTTCATCAGCCATCTCCTTGTCCCCTGTTATTATTTCTCCTGCCTCATTTTCTAGCGGTCCTATATCCACTGTCATTTCTCTTTTATTTTTAACGTACTTCAGAAAACTGCTACTATCCACGTCAATATCATTTGCTAGTTTGGTTTCAGATTTCATCTTTTCCCTTCATATGATTTTTTTTAGTTGCTCTCTGTAGGTTTTTAAAAATGTTCCAATCGTCTATCTTCCCATTAATTTTTGCCTTGAATATAGAACATAGAACAATACAGCACAGTAAAGGCCCTTTGGCCCACAATGTTGTGCCGACAATTAAACCCTGTCTGTCAGAAACACCCCCCCCCACCTTACATTCCTCCACATACCTGTCTAATAGTCTCTTAAACTTCACTAGTGTATGTGCCTCCACCACTGACTCGGGCAGTGCATTCCACGCACCAACCACTCTCTGAGTATAAAATCTTCCTCTCATGTCCCCCTTGAACTTCCCTCCCCTTACCTTAAAGCCATGTCCTCTGGTATTGAGCAGTGATGCCCAGGGGAAGAGGCACTGGCTGTCCACTCTATCTATTCCTCTTAATATCAACTATACCTCTATCATTTCTCCTCGCATCCTCCTTCTCTCCAGTGAGTAAAGCCCTAGCTCCCTCAATCTCTGATCATAATCCATTCTCTCTAAACCAGGCAGCATCCTGGTAAATCTCATCTGTCCAATGCTTCCACATCCTTCCTATAGTGAGGCGACCAGAACTGGACACAATACTCCAAATGTGGCCTAACCAGAGTTTTATAGAGCTGCATCATTACATCGCGACTCTTAAACTCTATCCCCCGACTTATGAAAGCTAACACCCCATAAGCTTTCTTAACTACTCTGTCTACCTGTGAGGCAACTTTCAGGGATCTGTGGACATGTAGCCCCAGATCCCTCTGCTCCTCCACACTTCCAAGTATCCTGCCATTTACTTTGTACTCTGCCCTGGGGTTTGTCCTTCCAAAGTGTACCACCTCACACTTCTCCAGGTTGAACTCTATCTGCCACTTCTCAGCCCACTCCTGCATCCTATCAATGTCTCTCTGCAATCTTTGACAATCCTCTGCACTATCCACAACACCACCAACCTTTGTGTCTTCTGCAAACTTGCCAACCCATCCTTCTACCCCAACATCCAGGTCGTTAATAAAAATTACGAAAAGTAGTGGTCCCAAAACTGATCCTCGTGGGACACCACTAGTCACAACCATCCAATCTGAATGTATTCCCTCCACCACAACTCTCTGCTTTCTGCAGGCAAGCCAATTCTGAATCCACCTGGTCAAACATCCTTGGATCCCATGCCTTCTGACTTTCTGACTACCGTGTGGAACCTTATCAAATGCATTGCTAAAATCCATGTAGATCACATCCACTGAACTACCCTCATCTATATACCTGGTCACCTTCTAAAAGAACTCCATCAGACTTGTTAGACATGATCTGCCCTTCAGAAAACCATGCTGACTGTCACTGATCAGACCATGATTGTCTAAATGCCAATAGATCCTATCTCTGAGAATCTTTTCCAACAGCTTTCCCACCACAAACGTAAGACTCACTGGTATATAATTATCCGGACTATCCCTACTACCTTTTTTGAACAAGGGGACAACATTCACCTCCCTCCAATCCTCTGGTACCATTCCCGTGGACAATGAAGACATAAAGAGCCTAGCCAGAGGCTCAGTATTTCCTCTATTTCCTCGCCTCGGATGTCGAACTGGGAAGTGGCAGATGGAGTTCAACACAGATGAAGAGGTTCATTTCTGCAGGTGAAATTTGAACACAGAATATAATATTATTGGTAAGACTCTAGGCAGTGTGGAGGGTCAGAGAGATCTTGGGGTCCATGTCCATACGACATTCAAAGCTTCTGTGGAGGTTGGCAGTGTTGTTAGGAAGGGGTCTGGTGTGATGGCCTTCATCAACCGTGGGATTGAGTTCAAGAGCTGTGAGGTAATGTTGAAGCTATATTTCTACTAACCTGTACATAAGTAATTGTACCCTAACACAGCAGGGCTGTGGGCTTAGTTGGACCCCACTTGGGATTCCTGTGTTCAGTTCTGGTGGCCTCACTACAGGAAGGATGTGGATACTGTAGAGAGTGTAGAGTAGATTTACAAGGATGTTGCTCTTGGATTGGAGAGCATGCCTTCTAAGAATAGATTGAGTGAACTTGGCCTTTCCTTCTTGGAGCAACGGAGGATGAGAGGTGACCTGATAGAGGTGTATAAGATGATGAGAGGCTTTGACCATGTGGATAACCAAAGGCATTTTCCCAGGCTTGAAGTGACTAACATGAGGGGACGTAGTTTTAGCTGCTTAGATGTCGGTATCGAGGAAATGTCAGGGTAAATTTCTTACGCACAGAGTGGTGGGTGCGTGGAATGCACTGCCGGCAACGGTGGTGGAGGTGGATACAATAGGATATTTTAAGAGACTCTTAGATAGGTTCATGGAGCTTAGAAACATAGAGGGATATACGATTAGGAAATCCTAGGCAGTCTCTAGAGTAGGTTACATGGTCGGTACAACATTGTGGGCTGAAGAGCCTGTAATGTGCTGTAGATTTCTGTGTTCTGTGTCAAAGACAGGCAGAGGGATTAGTTTAAATGGACAGGAGGACAGCATGGAAAGGTTGGGACGAAGGGCCTGTGTTAGTGCCGTAAGGGAGGGGTTCTGTCCCAACCATCGACTCTATTCCCCTGAACAGATTCTGCCTGACTTGACAACGTTCTTGAAAAGTTACATTCAGTTCCGCTTAGCGTTCTGTACAAAGGAAGTTTTGTGCTGGAAGAGTGCAGAGGAGATTCATCATGATTGAGGGGGCTTCTGTTCATAAGTCCATAAGGCAAAGGAACAGAATTAGGCCATTCAGCCCATTGAGTCAGCCACCTTTCCATCATGGCTGATCCCAGATCGCACTCAATTCCAGATATCTGACCTCCCGCCATATCCTTTGATGCCCTGACCGATCAGGAAACGATTAACTTCCACCTTGAATATACCCACACACTCGGCCTCCACCGCAGTCTGTGGCAGAGCATTCCACAGATCCAATACACCTTGGATAATTAAAAAAATAAACTGCTTATCTCTGTTTGAAAAGGTGGCCCCTCGACTTTGTGGCTGTGCCCCACCTATGGAAATACGTTCTCCACATCCACCTTATCCAGTCCTTTCAACATTCGGTAGGTTTCAATGAGAGGACCCCGCATTTTTCTGAGTTCCAGTGAGCTCAGGGTCAAAGCTGCCAAGTGCTTCTCATATTTTAACTCCTTCATTCCCGAAATCATCTCTCTGAAGCTCCTCTGGATTCTCTCCAATGACAACACATCCTGTCTGAGATGTGGGGCCCAACACTGTTGACAATACTCCAAGTGTGGCCTGACTAGTGTCTTAAAAATCCTCAGCATTATCTCTTTGCTGTTATATTCATGGGGCGAGATTGGATTGTGTTGATCGACAGGCGGATTTTACAGGGGGATCTACAGGGGGATAACTCCCAGATAGTGGTTCCATTGTCAGGCAGTTATGTTGCTGTTGTATAAATCTCTAGTTTAACCACATCTGGAGAATTGCTTTCGAATACAGGAATAATGCGGAGGTTTTGGATGGTGAGTGGAAGACGCTTAACAGGATGCTGCCTGGATAATGTGAGACCGGACAATCTAGGGTAATTTTCTTCGGAGTGGCAGAGGCTGAGGGAGGTCTGACAGACGTTTACAGGAATGTGAGAGACACAGACAGAGTGGACAGCCAGGATTTTTTCTCTAAGGAGGAAATGTCCAATGCCAGAGGGAATGCACTTCAGGAGAAAGGGGGTACACATCCTCATTGGTCCTTTTTGCACTATTTATGTATTTTGTAATTTAGTGCATTTTGTATCTTTTCTCTGCATAGCTGCTGTTGAAAAAAAAAACACTCAGAAAAGACAATGAGGTTAAAAACCTGACTCGGAATGTTTAAAGGAGATTTGCGTTTCAAGCTTTGTTTTCCATTCCCATCGTGGTGGGTGTCTGGAGTGAATGTCAGGGGTGGTGGGGGAGGCAGATGCGAAAGAGGCTATTAGATACCACGTGAATGTGAGGAGAATGGAGGGATGTGTTCCTTGTGTAGGCAGAAGGGATTGGTTTAGTAAGGCATGAAGTGACCAGTTCAATTGGTTCAGAACAACACAGTGAGCAGAAGGGCCTGTTGAAGGACAAGTACAGCAAGCAGAGCAGGTAAACTGGATAAAGTGATTCTACTTCGAGAACAGACTGTGTCGTCAGTGGATATATGTCGTCATCACAGTTCTCTCACCAAAGATACTTCACTTCTGGATAAAATGAAGCTGTGATGTTCATAACCAATGTGGTGAATTGTACTGCTCAGACATCTCATCCTACTGAGGAAATTAAAATTATTGTGAAAGCTGCAGAAAGGTATCTTGGTGTAACTGGTGTTTTGTGGGAAGCTTTAAATGAAGATTTGTTGGGTGGGGTATCTGTATCCTAGTCTACTTGTCAACATACATAATAAGATTAAAATATTGCAATGAAATGCGAGTACTCTGATTTACAATGGTCAAGACTTTAAGAAGTTCATTTCTGATTTTCAGTTTCTTCGGATGTTATATCTGTTCAGAAAACCAGCATATTTTAGTTTTTTTTTTCCTGTGCAGGATTATATTGTCGTTAGGCTTGACAGGTTAGTTGGTAGAGGGGTGGTGTTGTCAGTTTTATAAGGAAAGGGGCAGGGTATAGAGTTGTGAATGGGAATAAAATGTATGACGAACTTGCAGTAGAAATTCTTGATTCCACAGGTATGTATGTAATTTTCTTTTGTGAAAATATTAACTTTTTGAATTGTATTTGGATCTTTAGCCATCCACTTTTCTCCTGGAAAATGGTTGTAGTAGTGCCCATTCTAAAACCTGGAGCTCCCCGTCTGATGCTCCTTGTTATAGGCCAATACCATTAACGTCTCATTTATGTAAACTTGTGGAATGTATGGTAATCGAGCGTTTGAATTATATTTTTGATAAAAGAGCTGATTTCATGTTTTATCAGAGGGGAATTCAGAAGGGTAGAAAACATTCGAATCAGTTTTGGGTTTGAAAGATCATATTAAGAAAGCACAGTTAAATAAAAATGTTTTAATAGCAATATTTTGTGATATTGAAAAGGCAAATGAAATTTATTGCAGGACGGACTTCTGATTAATTTTTGGAAATGCAATTGAGGGGGCTATTGTACAATTTTTTTCTGATTATTTTTATTTGGACGTCTTGTAAAGGTATGGGTGGGCAAGTAAGACATGGAATTTATTTTTATGTTTGGAAGATGATATTAGGAAAGCACAGTTAAATATAGATGTTGTAACAGCAGTATTTTTACTATTCAAAAGGCAAATGGTATTTATGGAAGGAAAGAATCTTTATGAAATTGTGGAAATACAAGTGGAGAGGCGATTATATAACTTTTTCTGCGTTGTTATAATTGGATGTCTGATGTCAGGTATGGGTGGGCAAGTTATATACGGGTTGTTATGAGATTGAGATTGGGATCCCACAAGGCAGTATTTATTATTTCATATTATAATTAGCAATATTTTTCTCTGAGGTAGGTGGTGGATTGTGTAAATCACTATATGCAGATGATAGAAGTTTATGGATTAGAGGTAGAAATTTCAATTTTACTGTATATAGGATGCATTAGCAATTAGTGAGGTCAAACAGTCGGCAAACAGATGGGACAAGTTATGTGTTTTACAGACAAGATTAATGGACCTGCACTTGAATTGAAATGATATGGTCGAACTCCTTAAAAGGTGTCAGTGGTAAGATTTCCAGGCATGTGGATGGATAATAAGCCGACATGGAAGCACCGGACAAAAATAATTGATAAAATATGAAGGAACATTAAATATTCCCAGTTATCTCTGTGGTTATTCTGGGGTATAACATGAAAATATTTGTTGACCAATTTCATTTGTTTAATTGAATCTGTTCTTGATTATGGTTGTGGTTTACCGATCAGCTTCATCTTCAACTTTATTATGTTTGGTTGTGATACAAGCACAGGCTTTGAGATTGTGTTGTGGTGCAGTCATGTCTGTTTCGGCTTTACTGGTTGAAATTGTGGAGTTTGAATTTAATGTTAACATACTGGATTAATTTAAGGGGAAAGAAATGATCATGCTGTTAAAGGTGTGTTGGAGAACTGTTGGGAACTTCACAGGAAGAGTGTTTTTAGTTTTGGGTGCCTGGGTTCTTATCACACTTGTAATATGTGTTTGTTGTGTTGTGCAAAATGTCCCGCAGTCACATTCTCGGCAACCTCACCTTGTTTCTTTCAATGCCTTTATTTGATTATAGGATACAGGATTTAATGAAGTCTAATAATTCTGTTATGATTGAGAATTTGTTGGTTTAGGATATATTAAGGAAACTATAGAGATAGTTTAACCATTTTTCCAGAAGGATCAAAATATAGTTTAACTGGGAATGTTGGTGTTGTGGTATGCGTGAATTATAGGTAACAATAAAGAAACGACCTACCATCCATTTATCAGGATTTACAACAGAATCGCTTGCCATTATTTCATGCTTACAGTGGATGGAGGAAATTTGTCCATGTAAAGTTGTAATTTGTTCAGATTCCCTTTCAGTTTTCAAGAGTCTTAAAACAGGTCATACTCGCAGCAGGTCAGATTTACTGCTGGAAACTCATCAAACATTGTTTCATATTCAAAGGATTGGATTCGGGGTGTGCACTGATTTGGGGTGCATGAAGACACGGTCAGCATTCGGGTCCTGAGGAGTCGGTGGGCCAGAGGGATCTGGGAACACAGATTCATAATTACTTGAAAGTGGCGTCACAGGCAGATAGTGTCGAAATGAGAGCTTTTGGCACATTGGACTTTATCAATCAAAGTATTGAGTACAGGAGATGGGATGTTACGTTGAAGTTGTATAAGACGTTGGTGAGGCCTAATCTGGAGTATTGTGTGTAGTTTCCTTACCGGCCTGAAGGAAAATTATGAACAACATTGAAAAAGTGCAGAGAAAATTTACAGTACGTTTGCTGGGACTTCAGGACTCGAGCTTTAGAAAAAGGTAAGGACTTTATTCCCTTTAGTGTTGGAAAATGAAGGGGGATTTTGCAGATTTATACAAAATTATGAGTGTTGTTGGTTGACAGGGTAAATGCAGGCGGGATTTTTCCTCTGAGTTTGGGTGAGATGGGAACTGGAGGTCGTAATTTAAGGGTGAAAGGTGAAATATTTAAGAGGAACCTGAGTGGGAATTTCTTCACTCAGAGGGTGGTGAGGGTGTGGGAAGAGCTGTCAGTGGAAGTTATGGATTTCATTGCAGAGAAGTTTGGATCAGTACATGGACGGGAGAGGTATTGAGGGCCATGGTCCAGCTGCGGTTATGGGACTTGGCAGAATAACAATTCGGTACGGATTAAACGGGAAAAAGGGTTTGTTTGTTTGTTATAGTGCCCTCTGACTCCAAATAAAGTGTCGATGAAGGGGAATTGGTTGGGCCTGTTGTCGGGAAGCAAACGATGTGTTTTAAGGCTTTCCTGCTGGGGACAGAAGTGAATTGATACTGGACATCCATGGTCAAAGTGAGGAGATCAGAGCCGGGGATTTTAAAGTTGTTGAGGAGCAAACAGACACAGACACCCACACACACACAAACACACACACACAAACACACACACACAAACACACACACACACACACACACACACACACACAAACACACACACACACACACACACACACACACACACACACACACACACACACACACACACACACACACACACACACACACACACACACACACACACACACACTCCCTCCCTCCATATTCCCATTGCCCTTCACCCCGCCTCCCAAAAATTGCTCTTTCCTCCTCTTTGCCTCATACTCTCCCCACTCTCCTGCCCCCATTTTCACCCCTTCCCACTCTCTGCACCTCCTCTTCCCTGATCCCTCAGCGTCTCTTTCTCTCCATCTCTTTTCTCCCACTCCCTCATCTTTTCTCTTCCTCCCCTCACCTATTTTCCTCTCACCCACACTCTCTCTTTCTCTCTCTTCTCTCTTCATCCGTTCCCTTCCCCAGTGCCACACTCTTTCCTCCACACATTCCTCCATACCCTACCCCCTCACTCCTCCCCTTCTTTCCCTTATTGTCTCTTTCTCCCTTTCTACCCAACACTTCCCCTGCCTCTCTCCTTCTCCCCAATTCCTCCTTTACTGCAGCTCGTTTTCCCGGCCACCCTCCCGTCCCCACATCCCCCACCCCGCACTGTGATGACGTTTGACTTGCACAGTGAATTGTCTGATGTTGTATAATTCTTCGTTGTTTGGGCATCGACAATCTTCTCTCGGGAATTGAAGGCTTGTGGTTTCCGGGAGAGGCCAGTTTGTTCTCTTTTTTATGTGCTACAGAATAGGCAGGGGAGGGGAGTGTGGAAGTGTGGAGGAGAGAGAGAGAGAGAGAGAGAGAGAGAGAGAGAGAGAGAGAGAGAGAGAGAGAGAGAGAGAGAGAGAGAGAGAGAGAGAGAGAGAGAGAGCGAGAGAGACTAAATATATATAGCCTCAATCTCTTTCTCTCTGTCCTCCTCTCTTCATCAGTTCTCATCCCCACTGCCCCACCCTTTCCTCCACACATTCCTCCCTAACCGACCCACTCCGTGCTTTTTTTCTCTCCCTTATAGTCTCTCCCGTTCTGCGGAACGTTTCGCCTGCCTCTCACCTTCTCCCCAATTCCCCCTTTTCTGTCGCCCGCTTTCCCCGTCCCAACATCCCCCACCCCGCACTGTGATGACGGTTGACACGCACAGTGAATTATAGATGTTGTGTAATTCTTCATAGTTTGGAAAGCGGCAATGTTCTCTCAGAGATGAAGGCTTGTGGTTTCCGGGAGAGGCCAGTTTGTTCCCTTTCTGTGTGCTACAGAATAAGCGGGGGAGGGGATGTGGAGTAGACGGGATAGCCGTGTGTTCTCAGTAGCTACATCGTCACGACAAAGACCGAGCGCCGTCTCCGAGCTGGTCTCTGACACAAACACACACAGACACATGAAAAGACGGACAGACACATACGAGGATGCATATAAACACAGAGATTCAGACATACAGAGATATTTTAAAATGAGTGCTGATTGCATTTTGAACGTTTTAAGACGGAGACAGCTGTTTGTGAACTGTTTGAAATGATTCTTTCTCTGGGATAATCTAGTGTGCTTGTGGGGATGTCAGCGGGTTTGACATGGAAATGGGTCTGCACATTGATTTGCGGATGTTTCAGGGCAGGTTGGTGAATATGGATTTTGGAGTGTCGGTGAATTTGGGGGTGCACAGAGATTTAGGAGTATTTATGCCTGCGTAGAGATTTGCGGGTGCACACGGATTTGGGGAGTCCGTGGATTTCGGGGTGCAATCAATACCAAGGCTGTTTCATTTATAGATACTTTAAGAACAAATGCACTTCAAAATTTGAACTTCGTTCTTGCCATTAGATTTGAGGTGGAGGCAGCTATCTTGTGAAGTTTTTGAAATGATTCTTGCTCTGTGATAATCTAATGATCTGGGTATGTAGGTGGATTTGAGTGTCGGCAGGTTTGGGGTGCGCACGGATCTGGGTATGTGGGTGGATTTCGGGGTGTCGGTAGGTTTGGGGTGCGCACGGATCTGGGTATGTGGGTGGATTTCGGGGTGTCGGTAGGTTTGGGGTGCGCACGGATCAGGGTATGTGGGTGGATTTGGGAGTGTCGGCAGGTTTGGGGTGCGCACGGATCTGGGTATGTGGGTGGATTTGCGAGTGTCGGCAGGTTTGGGGTGCGCACGGATCTGTGTATGTGGGTGGATTTGGGAGTGTCGGCAGGTTTGGGGTGCGCACGGATCTGGGTATGTGGGTGGATTTGGGAGTGTCGGCAGGTTTGGGGTGCGCACGGATCTGGGTATGTGGAGGGATTTGGGAGTGTCGGCAGGTTTGGGGTGCGCATGGATTTGGGGATGCACACTGATTGGGGGATTAACTCTGAGTTGGGAGTTTGCGTGCGGGGTTGCGGAACTGCACAGATTTGGGAGTGCACACAGATTTGCACAGATGGGAATCCCGGGTTTTGAAGTGTTTTGAATCTGGAGGTTGTTTCATTGATACACAGTTTAATAATAAATGCAACCTGAACTTCGACATCTGTTCTTGCTATATTTTGATGTTGGAGGCAGATATCTTGAGAACTGGTTGAAATGATTCTTGCTTTGGGATAATCAAATGTAGATGTGGAGGAGCCAGCGGGTTTGGAGTGCGCACAGATCGGGCTACGTTGAGAGATTTGTGCCTGTTCGTGCTGAGCACGGATTTGGATTTGCGCACAGATTTGAGGATTGCACTGACTTAGAAATGTTTTGGAGAATATGGGGTGCACAGGGATTTGCGCAGACATAGGGGTTTGTCAGTGAATATGGGGATGTTGGTGGATTTGCGGGCACCCACTGACACCGGGATGAGGATGGTTTGGGGAGTTGCGTAGATTTAAGGGGATGTCAACTAGAATATGGGGACTATGCATGTGGACGTGTGTTTGACATTTAAACTTTGTTCTTGCTACTTTTCAGGAGGAGGCAGCTGTTTTGTGAACACAGTTCTTAAATATTCTCTCTCTCTTCGGCTGTCACTCAGAAACCAGCTCCAGCCTCTGAAAGTGCCACTCAGAGTTAAGGAAACAGGAGCTGGTAACAGGTGTGTCGGTTGCTTTGGGGTGCACACTGACTGGAGGGTTGAATGTGGGGTTTTTTCGGTGAGCACAGATTTGTGGGTGCCCACCGATTTGCAGATATGTGAAGAGTGGGTGTGTTGGCGGATTCGGGGCTGAACACTGACTTGGGGGAACCGGTGGATTTCGAGGTGTTACAAATCTCATGGTTTTTCCCTTTATACAGACTTCAATAATAAATGCAATATGAACTTTGACCTCTGTTTTTGATTTTTTTTTAATGGAGACAGCCATTTCGTGAAATGATTCTTGCACTTAATGTGTATGTGGGGCTGTGTGCAAATTTGGAGCTGTGACGAGTCTCAAGGCAAATTTACACTGGCAGCATATTCCATTGATCCCAACCTTTGTTAAGACAAACTAACTCCCACATATGGTTAAATATTAACTCATTAATGTAATCACAATCTGTCACCGTGGGCATTGCGCCGGTCGGACGTTATCAGGTGATGAGCGCGGTGAAATATCCGGTCACCTCGGGGCTTCAGTTCATTAATAAAGCCGCGTCCTGAGCCCACGCCACTGACGGCCGCAGTGTCTCCGGTCCGGATTGCCCCTTTGACCTGCAGCGGCGGGACATTGGGATAGTGTGGGTGAGGGGAGGGGCGCGTGGGGGGTCTGAGTGTAAATGCACCGTCCTGGAGAGTCGATACCTCACTGGGTCCGTCAGATGTCAGTCAAACAACTACTCCAGATGCCCATCGCTCATTGGTCTGTCCGTATGTTCATCTATTCCCATTCCCGCCCACCAAACTCGCAGCCTGACGTTCCCACAAAATGGCGACGGTCTAGTCAGATGCTGTTTGGCTAATCCACTGTCAATTACACGAGTCTCCGCCTTCCCCTTGAATGATTGGCTAACGTGAAGAACGAGGGCCGGGTTTGTATAAACGATGTTTGACACTCCACTAACTGTACTGGAGTGTGGTGTAGAGAATTGGGACATAAATCCCTCACTGCTTCCTTTTTCAAATGAAACCTAAATAACCCCTCAAAAGTCCTATAGATTGTACGTAACGAAACACAACACCGTGAATTAAATTAAAATTACTACCATTACTTCTGAAAACTTTTAAATGAAAACTAAACGACACAGGGTAATGTTTTCCAACACGAACGAAGGAATAATGATGCATAGTGTGCCAAATTCTAAGTCGAGTCAAAGTAATTCCTTATCTTCCTGTTTCACCCCCGATCTCCCGTAAACCCAACAGGTATGTATTCTGTACAGGTGTCTCCTTTGATGTCCTTTATCCCACCAGTCTCGATATAATTCTTAACCTACCAACCCCATAGCTTCTGATGTGCTAGTTGGAATTTTAACAGCTTTTCTAACTGAACCGCTGTGTGCCTGGACGCATAGGAATTGGGCAAATAAACCAATACACTGCGTATGAAATAATGTTTGATGAGTAAATCTGTCCTTCTGCAAAATTACTTTTTTTAAGACTCAACAAACCCAAACAGGCATCTGAACAAATTATAACTTTACATGAACAAATTTCCACCGCCCACTGTAAGCCTAAATTGAGGGAAACAAATTCTACCATATATACTGATAAATGGTTGGCAAATTGTTTCTTTATCGTTACCTGTAATTCATGCACAGAAACAATCCCAGTTAAGTTATCTTTTCATTCCTCTGCAGCAATGTTTAACATATCATTATAATTTTCCACATTATACTGACGAATCAACATTCTCAAGCAGAACAGAATCCTTAGACTTCATTGAATCGTGTATCCTAAAAAGAATTGAGAAAATCAATGTGGGTTTACCAAGAACGCGACAGTGGGACATATTACATAATCCAACGAACCCATATTCCCAACGTGATTAGAACCCAGTCCGTGGACAACAAGCTGTGTGAACTGACAGCCAGAATCTCTCACCAGCGGGAAACAAAATAATGTAACGTTTTGTGCTTTGCAGAGACATGGTTGTCGGAGGAGACACCGGACCACGCCATCGAACCCTCTGGGTTCTCCCTGTTCCCTGTGGACAGGTGGAAACCCCTCACTGGGAAGAGTAAAGGAGGTGGGGTATGCTTCATGGTCAACAATGCTTGGTGTAACCCCCAGAATATACATGTGCTCCAATCCTTTGTTGCCCAGATGTGGAGCAGCTGTTTAGACCCTACTGGCTGCTCAGGGAGTTCACGGTGTTATCATCACTAGAGGGAACAGCCTCAACATTGAGGGGAGATGTTTTGGAACAGAGGGAAGGAGGAATATTTTTAGCCGGAGAGTAGTGAACGGTGGAATACCCTGCCACGGGCTGCGGTGGAAGCTGTCTGTGGGTATGTTTATGGCGGAAGATGATCATTTCCTGATCGATCAGGCTATCAAACGATATGGCGAGAAGGCAGGTGTATGGGGTTGAGTGGGATCCGGGATCTGCGATGATGGAATAGAGGAGCAGAATCGATGGGCTGAACGGCCACATTCTGCTCTTATGTCTTACGGTCTTTCCAAGATTCAACATGACCTCCCTTTTCCAGTCAGTACAGCCCCCATCCCAAGTCCAGAAGAAAGGATGAAGTTTCCCCGTGAATTTATTCTCACTGAAGGTGCGGAGATGGGACTTGGTCACCGCGGTGTAAAATGAAACTGTCCCGTACTCATAACTGAGATAAACTCCCACCCTCCCGGGGTTGGGACCGGCAGGGAGACGGGACTCGGGGGAGGTGGCAACACTGAACAAATCATAATTCAAGTCATAACCCTGTCCGATGACCCAGATCAGCGAGATCCTGGCGTCTGTGTCCACAGGACACTCGAAGCTGCTGCGGAGGTTGACAGTGTTGTTAAGAAGGCGTATGGCGTAATGGGCTTCATCAACTGTGGGATTGATTTCAAGAGCTGTGAGGTGATGTTACAGAAAAACAACGTCTTAGTTAGACCTCACTTGGAGTCCTGTGTTCAGTTCTGGTGGCCTCACTACAGGAAGGATGTGGATACTATAGAGAGTGTAGAGTAGATTTACAAGGGTGTTGCTTGGATTGGAGAGCATGCCTTATGAGAATAGATTGAGTGAACTTGGCCTTTACTCCCTGGAGCGCCGGAGGGTGAGAGGTGACCTGATACACGTGTATAAAATGATGAGAAGCACTGATTGTGTGGATTGCCAGAGGCTATTTCCCAGGGCTGAAATGGCTAACACGAGGGGGCACAATTTTAAGGTGCTTGGAAGTAGGTCAAAAGGGGGTGTCAGAGGTAAGTGTTTCACACAGAAAGTGGTGGGTGCATGGAATGCATTGCGAAGATGGCAGAGGTGGATAGAATAGGGTTTTTTAAGAGACTCTTAGTTAGTTACATGCAGCTTAGAAAAACAGAGGGCTATGCGGTAGGGAAGTTCTTGACCGTTTCTAGAGTATGTGACATGGTCAGCACATCATTGTGGGCCGAAAGTCCTGTAATGTGCTATAGAAACTTTGTTCACTGTTAGCGGCAAGATGCTGAACAGTGTTGCGGAGAGACAGTTCTTGGGATGCAAGTTCACAGCTCGTTGGATGTGGCTAAACAGGTCGATTAACTGGTGAAGAAGGCTTATAGAATACCGGCTTTTATTCGTGAAGCGCTGAGTTCAAAAGCCAGGAGGTTATGTTGTAATTTATAACACTCTGGTCAGACCATGTCCGGAGTATTTATCTGAGGCTTCTGTGGTGCATATCTGGACAGTTCCGACGCAACATCCATGGTCGACCCTCTCCGACGGAGCCCTCACACACTCACATTGAGAAATATACAAATAACCAATGTCCCAGCACCCGACCCTGCGGTACACCACTTGTTCCAAACTTCCCTCAGAACAGAGATGAGGAGGAATTTATTCAGAGTGGGGTGGTGAATGTGAGGCATTAATTGCCCTAGTTCCTGTTATCGGTGGTTGCCGACCTCTGCGTCCATAACGACAGGCGTGGTCTCCTCCGACGTCACGGTGAATCTGTTCCAACAGATGTTTGTGATGGCTGAGGAATAGTGTTGAAGCAGGGAGCGAGTGAGAAGCTGAGAAATTTGGACTACAACTGCCAGATGGCCCCGCGGCCTCGCATGTTCGGCAGCTGAAGCTGACTGAGCGCAGTGCCCGATGGGAGCTGTAGTTCCATGAAAATTGGATGTTTGTGACTTATGTGCAACCATTCTATCATTGAACAATTTGTGTCATTTGTCACTCTTTATGTAACCCGACATTTACAGCGTAACAATGGGGCCTGTGGTGGCGGAGGGGAGAACCGGTGGTGCATCATGCTCGGTTTTGGGGTCAGTGCAATCGAGTCTCCTTTTGACTCCCGTTCTCCCCGGCCGGCAACAAAAGTTGTGAATCTTTACTGCGAATTCCAGGTTAATCACGTCCTTTCTGAGGCGGCCGGCCAGAGTGGCACAGTTCTCCAGCCGTGGTCTCACCGACATCGAACAATGACAGCAGGGGAACAGGCCCTTCTGCTCACTGTGTTGTTCTGAATCAATTGAACCGGTCACTTTATGTCTCACTAAACCAGTCCCCTCTGCCTACACAAGGTCCACATCCCTCCATTCTCCAACCATTCACGTGGTATCTAATAGCCTCTACCACATCTGCCTCCAACACCTCCCCTGGAATTCCTTCCAGACACCATCACTATGAGTCCAAAAAAAAAAACGAAAGTTGCAACACACATCTACTTTAAACACTCAGAGTCAAGTTGAACATTACAGTCTAATATAAGGTGTTTGTTTTACAGCAGCAGTGTCATGAAAAGAGAGAAAAATGCACTAAATTACAAAATAAATAAACATCGCAAAAAGAACCAGTGAAGTACTGTTCCCCGTTTCTACTGAAGTGCCTGTCGTCTGGTAGTAGACATTTCCTACTTAGAGACACAATACCGGCTGTCCACTCTGTCTGTGCTTCTCAGGTACCCATAAACTTCTGTAGGGCTTCCCACAGCCTCTCCCGAACAGAGCAAATCCCCCTAGACTGTCCAGTCTTACTTTATCCAGGCAGCATCTTGTTAAGCGTCCTCTAATTACCATCCAAAGCTTCTGCATTATTCCAACATTAGAATGCAATTCTCCAGATGTGGTTAAAATGGAGATTTATAGAGTTGCAACATAACTGCCTGACACTGGAACCACTATCTGGGAGTTATGAACTCGGATTCCCTCTGTAGATCAGCCCATGAATACAGAAGCAAAGGGATAGCGTTGAGCCTTTATCAGGCTCTAGTCATGCTGTACTTGGAGTATCGTCAACATTTTTGTGCCCCGTATCTCAGAAAGGAAGTGTTGTCCTCGGAGAGAGTTCAGAGGAATTTCACCGGGATGATTCCAGGAATGAACGGGTTAACATACAAGAAGCATTTGGCGGCATTGCGCCTGTACTTACTGGAATTCAGAAGAAACCTACCGAGTGTTGAATGGACGAGATAGGGTTGATGTGGAGGGGATGTTTCCTCTGGTGAGCGTATCCAGCACTAGAGGACGCAGTCTCAAAATTGAGGCGCAACCTTTCAGTACTTTTCTTGTTTTTACTGACTCTGTCTCAGGAGACAGCTTATCCACTGATGTCTACTGCAAACCCACGGACTCTCAAAGCTGCCAGGGTTATAACTATTCCCATCCTGTTATCTGTAAAATCGCGATGCATTTCTCTCAGTTCCCCCGTCCCCAGCACATCTGATCTCAGGATGAGTCTTTTTATTCCAGAGCGAAGGAGATGTCCTCCTTTTTCAAGAAAGAGGCTTCCCTTCCTCCACCATCAACGCTGCCCTCAACCGCATTTCTTCCATATCATGCACGTCTGCTCTGACCCCATCCTCCCGCCATTCTACCCGGGATAGGTTTCACCACCCCAACAGCCTTCGCCACCAGCACATAAACCAGACTCTCTCACTGATCTCCCTCCTGGGGCTTATCGACGGAAGCAGAACAAATGCTACACCCGCCCCTACATCTCCTCCCTCTTTACCATTCAGGACCACAAACAGTCCTTCCAGGTGAGGCGACGCTTCACTGGTGAGGCTGTAGGGATGGTGTACTGTGTCCGGTGCTCCTGCTGTTCCTCCCGTTTAACGCTGAGACCCGACGGAGGTTGGTAGACCGCTTCGCCTATGCTCCGTCCGCCAGAAGATCCTCTACTATCGCGATGAGGCCCCATTCAAGTTAGAGGGACAAGACCTTATATTCCGTCTGGGTTGCCTCCAACCTGACGTCATGAACATCGATTTCTCGAATTTCCGGTAATGCCCCCGCCCCTCCTTCACCAGTCCTCATCCCATTTTCCCTCTCTTATCTTATGCCTTGCCTGCCCATCATCTCCCATCTGGGTCAACTGGCGCATCTATGTCATCTGGGTCATCTGAGCCATCTGGGTCATCTGGGTCACATCTGGCCCATCTGGGTTATCTGGGTAATCTGGGTCACATCTGGGTCACATCTGAGTCTGTTGAGACTTCAGTTTTCTGCAAAGAAACAAAAAGCTCCTGATTTAAACTAAATGAAGCAGTCTGGATCCTGATTTGTGCCCTGTGACTGGCCTCTCAATGAGCGTGAGGGAGACGCTAATGGGATGAGCAGTGACATCGGCGGGTTGCAACAGTCGTAGATCGACCCCACACTGAAGAACAACCTGAACCAGGCCTGGAATTGTTTGGCGAGTTGAGCTTCTGATGATTGAAAACATTTTCTGGACGGACTGCTGTGTATTCCGTGATATTTCATTACAACCCCCGGGGAGGTGTTCTTTGTCAAATAAATTCCAAGCTGTGAACTTGATCTCCACTTTGCTCTGTGAGCTCCGCCCCGATGCTGTCTGGCGTGGAATGAAATCAGCTGAAATATTTCTCAGAACAAAAGGACCCTATTCCACTGAACTCGGCCCAAATCCTTTAATTGCTTTCTGAAATCACTTCTCTCAATACTTCTAGTCGCAGAGAACTTGGGTGAAATTTGAGTAAGCTTGGTGAAAGGAGAAAGTAAGGAGGCAGGAGAGACTGTGGTTGCTCGGCGGATAGGTCGCCTCGGGACTGACCCTGCGCCAATTTAACCCGTTCCATGCCGGATGTTCTCCATTTCTCCATCTGAATCCGGTCTCCTCCAAACATTGAACCCCGGGTCGCGTACAATAAATCTGTTCCAAGATTTTCTCAGGACTTCTCGATTCAGGGGAATTCACTGACATTCATTTATTAACCCTATCATTGAGAGATTATTGCATTTCCATCTTACATATATAGTCGTATGTGTTTGGTTTAATTGCAGCGGAAAGGACGCTCCCTGTACCTGAACAAGTGAGGGGAGTTTCAGCTGAAACTCTATCCATGTCAGGCAGTCTTTCTTACACAGAAGGCCGATCTCAGATCCTCGCAGAACCCAGGCTGGATCAAATCGCAGCCTGGGACTCGCTGAGCCAAACAGAGAAACTCCACGCCACTGGTTGCGATGAAAGAAAAAGGCGAGATCTCCATGGAAATTCGGACAGAAGGGTTAACGCAGCCTGTTTGTTTTCCTCTTTAGTGTTGCTACATGATCCCACTCCCGTCTCCTCCCGCTGTCAGACCCGTCCTGAGCCAGTGAGAGTTAGTGTGACCCGGACCGCGACCGTCCAGCTCTACCCCGGCTCACCCGGCCCTGTCAATCTGATGAGCGACGGACACGTCACAGCCGAGTGGCCTCGGGAACAGCAGCTCAGACTCAACTCTCCGTACAGGGTGAGAACACCGGTGCAGGAACATTGTCGGTCACCCGGATAGCCAGACTGATTTCCCGGGACCACACTGAACACTGTCCGGTTACAACATCAGAAGTAAGTGTTGTCTATGATTCTGTACCATTATTCAGCATTTACAGCGAGGCTCCGCTTTGGTCCGGATCGGGAGTGAATTTAGTGGGAGGAGGGAGCCCTGACGTGTTCATGTTAACGAGTCAATTATTGTCCAAATAAATTAAGACAAGCGAGTTCTTTGATGTCAACCACAAATACTCTCCAGGGTTGTCTCTAACCAGTGCGGGCAGAAAGCATCTTTTACCCCGGTAGTGACATGCGAAATATCCCACCCGTCACCGATCTCTCTGTAACAAGAGAAAATCAGCAGATGCTGGAAATCCGAGAAGCAGACACAAAATGGCGGAGGAACTCTGCAAGCAGGGCAGCATTTATGGAAAAATAAAGTGCAGTCACCTTGGAGACTACAGGTAATGTTCTTTACATCGCGCCATGTAGCAGAAAGGTTTAAATAACACATTAAACTTCCTTCACATTTGAAAAACAGTGTCTTGTCCAACCGGTCTGGATTTGATTCCAGCAGAACGGCCGCTCCTTGTTCAGAAGAATGTGCACGGACACAGAGACCCTGAAAACCGTTTCTCACAGAACAACGAGCCGTGCCTTCCAAATCAGTCAATCGTTTGGCTCCTTCCCCTTTCCATTCCAGTCCTGATGAAGGGACTCGGTCCACAACATTGACTGTCCATGGATGCTTCCTGACCTGCTGAGTTCCTCCAGCATTGTGTGTTGCCATGGTTACGAGAGATCCGCGTAGGGCAGTGAGAGAGGCTATTTGTAAGACACAACACACAGTATCCACGTTGCCATAATATTCTCGGGGAATTAAGGTGAGAATAATTCAGCTTCCGATGTTTTTTCTTATACTCATTCTACATGAAATGTTCCTTTGATTTCTCTGATTTTCTTCAACAGATCTCTTGGTTTTTTTTCCAATTCTGTTGGTTTCCTCAGCTTCAATGCAACGCTTCTTTAAGAGAGTTTCCTTATATGTTCTTGCTATCTTCTTGAACTTTGCCTACAATTGGAAGTATTTGTTCCAATCTCCATTTACTCCCTGGAATGTAGGAGAGTGAGCAATGACCTTACAAAAGTGCTTTAAATTATGAAGGGCAGAGTAAAGGACTCACTCTGTTTTATTTGTGTAATTTCAGGTCATTGCCAGCAGGCGGGGCTTTCTTCGACCCGGACGGCAAACAAGAGGACGACACTCAACCAAAGTCAGAATGGACACAGGTATGTTCATTTGGCTCATTGTCATTAAAGCTCTGTCCTTCTGGTACACGTGAGGTCAACTCATCAATAGTTCAGAGGAATAAACTTTAGCGATAAAGGGGCAGAGAGAAAGTACCATCAAACGGGCTCATTGATCCGACTGATAAAGCGACCTTGGGCACTGGAACAATTCACCAGCTCCAGCGCAGGTATCTAACAAGGAGATGGTCGAATCACTCCGCTACCATCAGACAGGAATACAGCAGCGAGCAAGGTAACAGTCTAGGGAACAGACAGAATTTCTGTCAGTATTTGGTACATCCTGATGTGGGATATGCCTTCAACAGCCAATGGTTGAAACAAATGTTGCTTTCTCTTTTGGAAGGGCAATGGTGAATTCTCCCCGGATTTTCGGGTTGTTGCACAATGGAGGTGAGGATAGTTTCCCGGTGTCTGTTTCTGTGACCGAAATTTTAAACAGGGAATCAGGGGTGGGGGGTGGGGATGGGTGGTGGTGGCTACTGAAATGACATTGGCGAACAGGATTAAAGTAAAACAAAATGATAAGCAGAGAGGGCAACGTACACAATCTGGGGGAACTCAGCAGGTCAGGTAGTATTGTAGAAAGAAGTTAACTATCGACGTTTCGGTTAGAGGCATCTTAATCGGAGAATTTGTTCATTGATTTCAGAGATGTCTTGGGCACATAAGAAAGAGTCAGGACTGATGAAGCATTATTCTGGCTGAAGGTCTGTGACCAGTGGAAGGTTCACTGTTTCACCATGCGCCGTGTGTGATGTAAATAAATCAATAATGAACTATGATGTAAAACTACATGAATGGAGTGATTCGTCGATTTACAGAGTTGGCGGAGTACACTAAATTTGGGACTGTTGTCAAAGTGTTGGATCCAATTACAAACACTGTAGAAATATGAACAGAGAATCACCAGGTACAGGTAATTAGGGCAAACGTGAGAAGTTGCACTTTGGGAGGTCAAGTTCGCAACGATGTGCACGGTGAATGCGGGAAGCGTTAATAAGATTGATGTACGGACGGGTCTTGTGATGGATATGCGCAGCTCCCTGAAAGTGGCAACGCAGTTGGTAGTGTGCCAACGATAAGTTGAGGTATTTGTTAAAAATGGGCTGTAACTGAATGAACTTTGGTTAAGAGACAATTTCAGTTTTGTGCACAAATCTGGTAACCACATCACGAGAATGATATGAGTGTCTGGACAGGGTGCGGACGAGTTTCGCCACAAATCCCAGAGGGAATATGCTTAAGGTTAGAGGGTAAAGTTCAAGGGGGATTTAGGATGCATGTTTTCCACAGAGAGTGATCGGTATCAGGAATGTGCTGCCGAGGGAGGGACTGGAAACAGATACCCAGCAACACCTGAGAGGCCGGGAACGGACGGACATTGGCCATGTTCCTGAAGATGGGATTGGTTTAAACGGCATCGTGTTGGCATACGCATGGTGCACTCTACTATTTTATGTTCTGTGACTGACTACAGATCCGAACTCTGCAATCTCCGCCTTCCTGTCAAATTGTGAGGATCACCACCTGTTCCGGTTGACGAGATTCTACACGGAGCGACTGGAGCAGGCGATTGAGGAGGGCGTGGAAGGAGTCGGCTTCATGTTAACACATGATCATCATTTCAATGAGCGGGAGTATCACGTAAGTGGAAGGAACATAGATTCAGTGTAGATTCTACTGAATCAATCACAGACCGACAGAACAGGCACAACGGCACCACTGGGTTATGACAATCCTGCAATGCTTGGGGTTAACATCAAGAAAAGAGTTTACATCTGCGTAAACACTGAACCTATATTCACCAATACAATCTACTGTCCAATTGTCGGAACAAATTCATTTTTAGACGGGTTAGTATACGGACAAAGATTGACAGGTGACTTTAGTAAAATGTCACTTGACGGATATTGCAAGTGGACACGGGACCACTTTACACCACTGTTTTTGTATCACATCAGGTTCCCAATGTTCGACCTTAATGCCCATTCACCAATCTGTGTTCTCCTGATGACCCACGGGATTCCCACAAATCATATATATAGTGATCTATTTCTCATCTCATTTCTCGAGTCTACTTTCACCCTGATTTTCAATTGACCAGGCCACACTGATTATCGTCTCTCATTTGAACTACTGAAGCTTTCTTTGATCAATATCCGAACATGCCTCATGTTTCTGTTACCTTCTGTTTCTTGTGACTATTCCAATCTGAGTTTCTAATTACTACAGCATATACTGTTAACACCTGGAAGTGCAGCATTAGAATAGCTAACACCGAATTACAAATGGTCCTTGTGCTACTGGAGGGCTTTCACCTAATGCCACCCAGATTGAATTTTAGTGAAGAGCCACACACCATACTGAACACTACACTCCACGTGAGGCAGCTGCCAATTTCAGTCCAAACCTCTTAATCAACATTACCACCAGTCGGCTTTGGTCTGTCACACAGGCACAATAGTTCTGAATTTGCTGTCTGCACCTCACTGCCAATTCCCAGCCGTAGGCTGACACTGCCCCCCACCGCCCTCAGAGCCCGGCAGGGAAGTGTAAACCTGCTGGGGATCTCCAGCAATTACCCCAGGGAAAATCAACAGAGATCCTGCCATAGTGCGACCTACCCATAGTCATCAAACTCTACAGTACAGCAACAGATTCTTCTGCTCATCTAGTCCACACCGATCTGACATTGATTTGAACCCGGTCTGGAGACGTACATAACTCCCCCATTGAATGAACTTATCCAAACTGATCGTAAATGTTCAAATCGAATGTACATCAACTAATTCCGTTGGCAGCACGTTCCACGCCCTCAGCAACCTCTGAGTGAACAAATTCCCCTTCATATTCTGGAGAAGGATAGGACTGGAACCAGGTTTGAGATTTTTGATTGGAGAAAGGCTAACTTTGAGGAGATGTGAAAGGATTCAGAAGGAGTGGAATGGGACAGTTTGTTTAATGGGGAGGATGTAATAGAGAAATGGACGTGGTTTAAAGGTGAAATTTTGAGGGTACAGAATCTTCATGTTCCTTTTAGGTTTGAAAGGTTCAACGTTTGAGAGAGACATGGGATGTTGGAAACTTGGTTAGGAAAAAGAGAGATATCTAGAATAAATATAGGCAGCATAGAGTAAATGAGGTTCTCGAGGAATATAAAGAATGTAAGAAGAATCTTAAGAAAGAAATTAGAAATGCTAAAAGAAGATCCGAGGGTGCTTTAGCAAGTAAGGTTAAAATAAATCCGAAGGGTTTCTACAGTTATATTAATAGCAAAAGGATAGTGAAGGATAAAATTCGCCCCTTAGAGAATCAGAGTGGACAGCTATGTGTGGAGCCGAAAGAGATGGGGGAGATTTTGAACAATTTCTTTTCTTCGGTATTCACTAAGTAGATGGATATTGAATTGTGTAAGGTAAGTGGAACAAGTAGGGAAGTTATGGAAACTATGACGATTAAAGAGGAGGAAGTACTGGCGCCTTTAAGGAATATAAAAGTGGATAAATCTCTGGGTCCTGACAGGATATTCACTAGCAGGGACTCTGACAGAAATATTTCAAATGTCATTAGAAACGGGGATGTTGCCGGTGGATTGGCGTATTTCGCATGTGTTCCATGGTTTAAAAAAGGGTTCTTAGAGTAAACCGAGCAATTATAGGCCTGGCAGTTTGACGTCAGTGGTGGGTAAATTAATGTAAAGTATTCTTAGACAAGGCCTTTGACAAGGTTCCGCACGGAAGGTTAGTTAGGAAGGTTCAATCGTTAGGTATTAATATTGAAGAGGTAAAATGCAATCAACAGTGGCTAAATGGGAGATGCCAGAAAGTAGTGGTGGATAACTGTTTGTCAGGTTGGAGGCCGGTGATTAGTGTTGTGCCTCAGGGATCTGTATTGGGTACAATGTTGTTTCTCATATACATTAATGATCTGAATGATGGGGTGGTAAATTGGATTAGTAAGTATGCAGATGATACTAAGGTAGATGGCGTTGTGGATAATGAAGTAGGTTTTCAAAATTTGCAGAGAGATTTAGGCCAGTTAGAAGAGTGGGTTGAACGATGGCAGATGGAGTTTAATGCTGATAAGTGTGAGGTGTTACATTTTGGTAGGAATAATCCAAATAGGACATACATGGTAAATGGTAGGTCATTGAAGAATGAAGTAGAACAGAGTGATCTAGGAATAATGGTGAACAGTGAAGGTGGAATCTCACGTGGATAGGATGGTGAAGAAAGCTTTTGGTATGTTGGCCTTTATAAATCAGAGCATTCAGTATAGGAGTTGGGATGTAATGTTAAAATTGTACAAGGCCAAAATTGGAGTATTGTGTACAGTTCTGGTCACCGAATTACAGGAAAGATGTCAACAAAATGGAGAGAGTACATATTTAATGTTACGTGGGTTTCAGCACCTAAGTTACGGGGAAAGGTTGAACAAGTCAGGGGTTTATTCTTTGGAGCGTAGAAGGTTGAGGGGGGACTTGATAGAGGTATTTTAAATTATGAGGGGGATAGATAGAGTTGACGTGGATAGGCTTTTTCCATTGAGAGTAGGGGAGATTCAAACAAGAGTACGTGAGTTGTGAGTTAGGGGGCAAAAGTTTAAGGGTAACACGAGGGGGAACTTCTTTACTCAGAGAGTGGTAGCGTGGAACGAGCTTCCAGTAGAAGTGGTAGAGGCAGGTGCTGTATTGTCATTTAAAGTAAAATTGGATAGGTATATGGACAGACAAGGAATGGAGGGTTATGGGCTGAGTGCGGGACAGTGAGACTATGTGAGTCTAAGCGTTCGGCACGGACTAGAAGGGTCGAGATGTCCTGTTTCCGTGCTGCAATTGTTATATGGTTATTTTGCCTTTCACCTGTCATCGTTACCCCATGATCTCTAATTCCAGTCCCACCCAAGCTCAGTTGAAAATGCCTTTTCGCACTTGCTCTGTCTATACCTTTAATGAACTTGTATACCTCCATCACATCTCTCCTGGTTCTCCTATAATCCATGGAATAATATCCTAACCTATTTACACTTTCCCTCGATCGCAGATGCTCATGTCCTGACAACAATCTTTAAATTTGTTCTGCACACGTTCAATTTTATTGATATCCTTTCGAGAGGTAGGTGCACAAATTGCTTCTAATTAGTCTGTGCTACATCAATTTCGACATGATATCCCAACTTCTGTATTCAATATTTTGATTTATGAAGACCCATGTCCTAAAGGCTTTACAACGCCATTTAACATTGACAACACTTTCAAGAGATTTTTGATCTGTATTCCCAGACACTTCAGTTTCACCGCACTGTTCAATGTCCTACCTCTCAATGTCTTAGTGTTATCGTGGTTTATCCTCAAAAAGTACAACACCTCACACGTGCCTTCATTAAATTCTGTCTCCCAATCTACATTCCACCATTTCTAAACTGTTCCACGTCCCACTGCAATCTCTGATAACCTTTCTCGCTGTCACTGCCTTGGTGTCATCCAGATTTGCTGACCCAGTTTACAACGTTATCATCCAGAGCGTTGATACATATGACAGGCAACAACAAGATCCCTGCCGCACACCACTAGTCATAGAGTCAGAGAAGCAAGTCTCTGCTGCCACGATTAGCTTCTCTCGTGAATCCACTATCTAAACTAGCATACTCTCATGTCATGAATGCCAAGCGACTTAAATCGTATTGACAAAGCTCCCATGATGGTCTTCGTCAATGGCCTAGCTGAAATCCATGTAGACAACTTCCACTAACTTGTTTTCATGATTTGCTTGGTAAATTCCTCGAGAACCTAGATGGGATCTACTAGGCACAAATCCGTGTTGACTATCCCTAATCAATCCTTGCCCAACCAAATGCTCATATTCAGTCCCTTAGAGTACCTGCCGGTAACTTTCCCATCACTGGTGTCAGTCTCACCAGCCTGTAATTCCCTGGCTTATTCTTACAGACTTTCAAGTAGCAGAACAACATTACCAATCCTCCAATACTTCCGCATCAAACATTTAAAATATCTTTACTGAAGCACCTGCAATCTCTGTTTATCCTCAAACGAGGTACGAAGCAAAGCCCCAGGGATGTATCTACCCTAACCTGCTTCAAGACAGTAAATATCTCCTCCTCTGTAATCTGTATAGAGTCCGCGATCTCACTGCTGATTTGCCTCAGTCTAACTACTCTATATGCCTGCTGACTAAATATAAATGCAAAAGATTAATTTAAAATCTTCCCCACTTTTTCTCATCTTCATGCATAAAGGCCCACTCTGAACTTCAAGAGGACCAATTTTGTTCTGAATATATTTGATGAAGAGTTTGGTATTCTCCTTTCCCTTGTCTGCTAGCGCAAACTCATGCCGTACTTTAGCCCTCTTTTGTTTTCTGACTTTAGTAACTCTTGCATTTCTTTTACTCATCAAGTGCCTCATCTGATCCCTCGAGCCTGTACTTATGATGCGCTCGGGGCCTCAATATCTCTCAAAAACCTAGGTTCCCTGAATATGTTACCCTTGCCTTTTATTCTGTCAGTAAGATTCAATCTGTACTTGTGGTCATTCATGCATTCAAACTTTGTAATCTCAAAATATCAGTTTTGGAAGCCTCACACCTACCAAACACATCTGATACCAGAAAACAACCAGTCCCAATCCCTTTCGTCAGATCCCTTCCGATGCTACTAAAGTTGGCCTTTCTCCAATTTAGATTCTTAACCCAAGGGGTAGACACATCCTTGCCCATAATGATCTTTAAACTAATGGCATTTTGATCAGCAGATCCCTGCACACATGCTTGTCGCCTGCCGTATCTTGTACCCTGATAGAATTCCAGTATGTGCTGTTTACAGTCACGACCGCAATGTATTGATTATGGAAACTTCCCTGGACATATTTGACATACACAATCCCATCCGGCCCTTTAAAATGTGGATGTCACAGCCAATAAATGGACAGTTAACAGTACCTACCATCAGAAGCCGATGTTTCTTGCAACTGTCTGTAATCCCTCTGAAAATTTGATCCTCTAAGTCCCAGTAACTATTGGGTGATGCACTATGTCATCCCATTAACCTGGTTGTTCCTCTCTTATTGCTCAGTTTCATCCATGTAGGCTCAATAGATGAGCTCTCCAGTCTGTCCAGTCTGAGCAATGCAGTGATATTTTCCATTAAGCGACCGCTCCTTCTGTAATCCAGCCCGGTCTGTTGAATCATGTCTAACGCTACAGAACCCTGGAATGCTGAAAAGCCAGTCCTCACCAAGTCCAACCAAATCACATCAATAGTCGCCATCCTGTAATTCAATGTGCTGATCCATGCGTGAAGCTCATCTTCCTTTCCTACAACACTCTTTACATTGAAATAATACTGATTTCGGAAAATAATAGCTTCATTATGCTCATCCTTTAACTTCCTGACTTTCCCACACAACCTCTGCATTATCCACTCCGGTTCTTCATTCCCCTGCTCATGTTTAACACATCCCCACTCCCTATGCAGCGCTAACAAACCTTCCCCCATGGGAACCAGTCCTCCTCCAATTCGAGTGCAAAACCATCACGTCTGTCCAAGTCCCAAATTCCTTGGAAGAGAGCCCAATCATCCCAACATCTGAAGCACTCAGTCATGCACCATCTCATCAGCCACACGTTAGACTGTATTATCGTCCTACTTCAGGCCTCACTAGTACCTGGTGCGGATTGCAATCTTGAGAACACAACCCTGGGGGTCCTGCCCTTTGGCTTAGCATCCATGAACTCACGTGGCAGGAGCTCCTCACACTTCCTGCTCTTACGTCATCCGGCGAATCACCCTGCCGTTAAGAAAGTTTCAGACTCGATGCGAGAGATCCCCGAGCTTGACAACACACCATCCAGAAATCTTGTTGTCGTCAACAGAATCCCCAGACCTTTTTCCTAACCACAGAATTCCCCCTGTTAATGCAGCTCACTCTTCTCAGTCCTTCTGAGTCACAAAACCAAACTCAGTGCCAGAGGTATAATCGACATGGCTTTTCTCTTCTAGGTCATACCCGGAAACAGAAAATGTGTTCTGTTATAGAGGGGTTCTCTGCAGTGACATATTCTGATTTCCCCCTCTTGACAGTCACCCACTTACCTGTGTCCTGCCCCTTGTGTACAGCTCCATCCCTGTACATCCTGTCAGACAACCTCTCAGCCTCCTGAATGATCCCGGTTTCATCCAGCTCCAGCTCCAGTTCCTTAGCACAGTCTGTAATAAGCTGCAGTTGGATGCACTTCTTCCAGTTGTACTTGTCAGGAACACTGGATTTCTCCTTGTCTTGCCACACCCTGTAGGAAGAACATTCCACTATCCTGCCTGGCATTCCCACTGTTCTAACCGTGAAAACGGGAGCTAAAATATTACCCAAATTCTAGCTAAAGCCTCACTGGACCGACTCTGACACGAAGCCTCAATTCTCCACACTATCTCTGGCTCACTCACCCTATGTCTGCTCCGCTTAAACATTGCTAAGTGATAATTACTGCGCAATCTGTGGCACAGAATGTCCGGACTGACACCTCTCGCTTCTTTAAATTATTTCTCCCGCTATGAACACTTCAATGGCTGTTAGCGATCTGTGTCGAGCAGAAAGAGCTGGGACAGTCGATGCTCAGGGTAGATTTGTACCCATCCCTCCGCTCCTCAAAATATTCCCCATTGTTCATTACAGAGCGAGACTGAGCTCACGGAGAAAGGAAATCGAGCGGGCGCTTCCAAACTCCTCCTGGATCTGGTGATGGAGAAGGGCACCGGAGCCCGGAGGGTGATGTGGGAATCCTTTGTTAAACTACACCATCATTTACCGAAGCTGAGCAGAATATTGAATGAAATACGGGAACGTGGTACGGTGAACAATACACTATGTGTTACAGATGTAAATGCTAATGAATTTACAGTATTACTAAGAACAGACTTCATGCAGGTTAATCTATTTGGACAGGTGACGGCCAGTTCGCCCACATGGACACTGAGCGGGGTTTATCTGAAGTGCCCGCGCGTCTGAAAAGTAAGCGATGGAATGGAGATCTCAAAGTCTTTCTTTTACTCTGAGAGTCTGAATACCTGTCTTTAGTGATATGATTAGAGACTGTCTAAACATGGGAGACATTTTTTGTTGCTGTGGCTGGAGGACATGTAACCATCTGTAATTTTCAGAACACTTTTTACCGTCCGGGTCCTCGGCTGTGCACCTGGAGACATCTATGAAATGTAACCCCATACTCAACCCCATACACCTGCCTTCTCAATATATCTTTTGATGCCCTGACCAATCAAGACCTTCTGCCATAAATATACCCATGGACACGGCCTCCACTGCAGTCTGTGGCACAGCATTCCAGCATTCACTACTCCTTGGCAACAATAATCCTCCTTACCTGTCGTAAAGGTTTGCCTCTCAATTTTGATGTTGTGACTTTCAGTTCTGGATACGCCCACCACAGAAAACATCCTGTCCATATCCATGCTATCTGGCTTTTTCAACATTCAGTAGGTTTCAAAGAGATTCCCAACCACCCACCCCCCCCCCCGCATTCCGCTAAATTCCAGTGATTACAGGCCCAAAGTTGCCAAGACGCCCCTCATATGTTAACCCCCCCCCTCCCCCATTCCCAGAATCATCATCGTGAATCTCCTCTGGACTCTCTGCAATGACAGCACATCCAGTTTGAGATATGGGTTCCAACATTATTGACAATACTCCAGGTGTGGCCTGACTACAGTCTTATAAAGGCTCAGCATTATCTCCTTTTTATATTCGATTTCCTTTGAAATAAATGCCAACATTGCATTTGCCTACTTTGCTACAGACTCGACCTGTAAATGAACCTTCTGTGAATCTTGCTGGAGGACTCCTAAGTCCCTCTGCACCTCTGGTGTTTGTCCCTTCCTCCCATTGAGATAATGGTCCGCACTATTGTTCCTTTAACCAAAATGCATTTTCATACATTTCCCAACACTCTATTTCATCTGCTACTTTTTTTGCCCATTCTTCCAATTTGTCTTCTTTCTGGTGCAATCGCATTGCTTCCTCTGCACTACCTATCCCTCCACCTATCTTTTAATCATCCGCAAACTTTGCCACAAAGGCATCAATTCCATTATCTAAATCATTGATCAAACAATGTGAAAAACTGCGGTCCCAATACTGACCCAGAAGAACACCACTGGTCACAGGCAACAAACCAGAAAAGGCCCCTTTTATTCCCACTCCCAGTCTCCTGTCTGTCAGCCATTCCTCTATCCATGCCAGTATCTTTCCTGTAACGCAATAGGACTTTATCCTGTTCAGCAGTCTCATATGTGGCACCTTATCAAATGCCTTCCAAAAATCCAAGTAAATAGCACCCACTGACTCTCCTTTGTTCACCATTCCTGTTATTTCCTCGAAGAACAGATTTACCAGGCATGATTTCCCTTTACAGAAACCATCCTGACTTTGACTTATTTTGTCATTAGTCTCTAGGTACCTCGAAACCTCAACTTTAATAAGAGATTCCAACATTTTCCCAACCATCGAGGTTTGGTTAACTGGCCTATAATGTTCCTTCTTTTGCCTTCCACTCCTGTTAAAGAGTGGAGTGATATTTGCAATCCTCCAGTCCTCCGGGACCATGTCAGAATTAAGTGAATTTTGAAAGATCATGACCAATGCATCGGTTATCTCTCCAGAAACCTCTCTCAGGTCTCTGGGACGTAATCCATCATGCCCTGGTGACTTATCCAACTTAAGACCTTTTCGTATGCCGAGCACTTTTTCTTTTGTAATAGCAATGACACTCAATGCTACTGCCTGCTACTTAAGGACCACTGCACGCTGCTGACGTCTTCCATTGTGAAGACATATGCAAAGTACCCATTAAATTTATCTGAAATTTCTTTGTCCCCAATTAATATCTCACCAACATAATTTCCAATGGTTCAATACGAACTCTCAACTCACTTTTACTCTTTATATTACTGAGAAAATGTTTATTATCCTGCTTTATATTATTGGCTTGCTTGCCCTCATGTATCATCTTTTCCCTTCCTATAGCTTGTTAAGATGCCTTGTGTTAGCTTTTAAAACGTTTACTTTCATCCAAATTTCCCTCACTTTTGAAACCTTATATATGCCCTTTCCTTGGCTTTTATGCAGTCTTTAACTTTCTTTGTCAATCACCGTTTCCTACCCCTGCCGCTTAAGAACGTCTTCGCCTGTGGACCGTATCTATGCTGCGCCTTGTGAACTATTCCCAGAAATTTCAGCCATCTATGTTCTGCCGTTATTCCAGCTAGTATCCTTTCTAATCCACCTGGCAGAGCTCCTCTCTCATGTCTCTGTAATTCGCTTTATACCATTGCGCTACTGATATTTGTAAGCTATGCTTCTCACTCTCAAATTGCTGTTTGAATTCCATCATTTTGTGATCACTGCCTCCTGAGGTTCCTTTGCATTAAGCTACCTATTAACATCTTGGTTATTACACAACACCCAATCTAAGATAGCCTTTTCCTGAGTAGTCGCAAGCACAAGATACTCAGCAAAGCTATCACGTTGGTATTCAATAAATTCCCTCTCTTGCGAGCCAACACTTTAAATATGCTTGATTTTCCTATTCCCCTTGCATATTGATGTCCTCCATTACAATATTGTCATTACCGTTATTACATGCCTCTTCCAGCTCCTTTTTCATTCTCAACCCCTCCTCTTGGCTACTATTCTGAGGCCTTAATATAATTCTCATCATGTTTATTTTCACCTTTGCAATTTCGGATCTTGACCCACAAAGATTAAACAAGGATTAAACCCCATATCACGTCTTTCTAAAGATGTAATTCCATCACGAATCAACAGAGCCACACGACCGCCTGAGTTGCCCTGCCTATCCTTCGATACAAAGTATGTCCTGTGATCTTGAGGTCCCAACTATGGCCACGACTCAGTGACGCCCACAAAATCAAAGCGCCCAATATATAATTGCACCAAGGGTTCGTCCGCCTTGGTCCGAATGCTACGCACATTAAATACAACGCATTCAGTTCTGCATCTGCGCCCTTTTGAATTTTACCTGTGTGGTGCATTTCAACACTTCGATCTGTCTGCATTTCAACCCAATCATGAGCTTCTACTTCCTTACATTCATGTTACACCTATCATCTACTCTTAAGCTTCTTGGCGCACCCTCAGCTCTATCATCCTGGTTCCCACACCGCTGCCATGTTAAAACACTCCCAACAGTTCCAGTAAATCTGTCCGCAGTAATATTGGTCCCACTCGTATTCGTGCAACCCATCCATTTTGGACAGGGCACGCCTGTCCCAGAGGTTTTCCTAATTATCCAAAAGCCTGAATCACTGCCCCCCGCTGCAATTCTTCAGCCGCGCATTTATCTGCCGCCTCATTCTATTCCTACGTTCACTATCGTGTGAAACACACAACAATCCCGAGATTACTATGAGTTCCAGCTTCTCGGCTTCCTTCACGACCACCTCCTGTTTTTTTCTTCCAGGGTCATTGATACCAATATGTGCCATGACCGCTGGCTGCGCACCCTCTCTTTTCAGCGTATTGTGGACGTGCCCAGAAACATTTCGGATCCTGGCACCTGGGAGACAAAGTACCATCTGTGTCCCTTTTAATGTCCACAGAATCGTCAATCTGTCCCTCTGACTATAGAGTCCCCTATTACTGCTGCCATCCTTTTCAGTTCCTACTGTACTGGGCAACATCAGGGAATTGCCTGAATTCATGTACAAGTTCCCTGGAGCAGAGGAGACTGTAGAGGTGTGGTAGGTGTGTATAGCCTGAGTTCATGTACCAGCTCCTCGGAGAATAAGAGACTGTAGAGTAGAGCGGGGTGTGTTACATCGCGACTGGTTCAGCCTGGAAAATGAAACAAAAATAATCTTCCTTTTCTGTGGGTCGGTACTGACTGTTTAAGCTTAAAGGGTTGTCAAAAGTATCGGGTCCATTATGAAACATAGAAACACTGAAAACCTGCAGAACATTACAGGCCTTTCGGCCCACAAATCTGTGTCGAAAATGTCCCCACCTGAGAAAGTACCTAGGGTTACCCATAGTCCTCTATGTCTCTGAGCTCTATGTACCTGTCCAGGTTCTCTTAAAAGACCCTATCGTATCCACCTCCACCACCATCGCCGACAGCCTATTCCACGCACTCACCACTCTCCGTGTAATAAAGTCAAACCTGACATCTCCTCTGTACCTACTTCCAAGCACCGTAAAACTGTGCCCTCTCATGCTAGCCATTTCAGCCCTGGGAAAAAAAGCCTCTGACTCTGTACGTGATCAATGCCTCTCATCTCCTTACACACCTCTATCAGATCACCTCTCATCCTCTGTCACTCCAAGCAGAAAAGGCCGAGTTCACACAACCTATTCTCATGAGGCATGCTCCCCGGTCCAGGCAACATCCTCGTAAATCTCCTCTGCACCCTTTCTATGTGTTCAACACCCTTCCTGTAGTGACGCGACCAGAATTGGGCAATGCATTGCAAATGAAGTCTGACCATGTTCCTGTCTATCTGCAGCATTACCTCACAGCTCCTAAACTCAGTTCCACGATGTTCGAAAGCCAATGCACCGCATGCTTTCTTAAACACAGAGTCAACCTGCGCAGCAGCTTTGAGTGTCTTAAGAATTTAGACGCCACACTGCCAAGAGTCTTTCCATTAATGCTATATTCTGCCATCATATTTGACCTACCAAAATGAACCTCTTCACATTATCTGCATTGACCACCATCTGCCACTTCTCATCCCAGTTTTGCATCCTATCAATGTCCTGCTGTACCCTCCGACATCACCCCACACCAGTGACAACACCTCCAACCTTTGTGTCATCAGCAAATTTACTAACACATAATGCACGGTGTGTTACACCGTGACTGGCTCGGCTGCGAAATGAAAACTCTATGGCTCAGTCCTGACAGCTTAAACCGAAAGGAATATCAGCAACATCAGATCCGTTATGAGAAAAAAATGAACTAAATTGCCCATTGCCCCCCGCCACTGTTACCCTCTGCAGTGTTGGTCAGTTCAACAGAAGCTGAGCAGTGAAACCACCCGCTCCACACAACAATCTCCTCTCCAGAATCACGTGTGCACTTGGTGCTCGCTGGAACACCGGGGAATCAGGAGATTACAAACGGAGGGGCGAGTGGACGCTTTAATAGCGAAACTAAATCTGATCAGAAATGTTTCTGTGCCATCAGTCATTTTCAGACACTCTGTCTCTGAGCTCCAAACAATGTCTTCAATAAGTTTTCTTTTTGAGGAAATACGCGATTGTTCCATGTTCATCAGATCAGGCATTGACAACCTATTTCCTCAGATGTTCGACAGAAACACATGGAGACTCTGCGGGAACAAACTGAAAAACTAAGAGTGAACACGATCCTGATGAGGGAGAAGGTGAAGGTTTTCCAGCTGGCTGATCGATACGCTGAGCTCACGGTCATTTCTACTATTCGAGATCGGACACTGGTGGAACATGAGCTGCTGGCAAGAGGCAGAGAACACGAGCAGTGGGGACAGAAAATTCTCTGCAAAGACTTGGAGAAAATCCACATTGCTCATCTGTTTCAGAATCGTTACTCACATAGTTTTCGGGAAAAAATGAAAAGAACTTCAGGATGTTCGGCAGCAGTGGCCGGAGTCCCGGGGATCGGGAAAACAACAATGGTACAAAAGATTGTTTATGACTGGTCCACAGGGAAAATATACGAACAATTCCATTTTGTATTCTTTTTCAAATTCCGAGATTTAAACTCCATTAACTGTAGAATAAATCTGAGGGAATTGATTCTGGATCAATATCCTTACTTTGGGAATGTACTGAGAGAGGTGTGGAAGAACCCAGAGGGTTTACAGTTTATTTTTGATGATTTAGATGAATTCAAACACAGAATCGATTTTGCTGACAGTCGGAGAGACACAGAACCCAAGCACCAGTGCCCAGATCCCGAGTGGTGGTGTGAAGTGTCGGACATTGTGTACAGTTTACTCCAACACATGCTGCTCCCAGGGTGTTCAGTTCTGGTGACCACCCGCCCTACTGCGTTACATTTATTGGAAAAGTCAGAGATCAGCATCTGGGCTGAAATCCTGGGATTTGTTGGTGAGGAACGGAAGGAATATTTCATCAGATATTTTGATGATCAGACGGTGGCAGAAGCTGTTTTCAAATACGTGAAGGAGAACGAGACCCTGTACACCATGAGCTACAACCCCTCCTACTGTTGGATCCTCGCTCTGGCACTGGGCCCCTTCTTCACACAAAGAGTCAGGGACCCGCAGCGAGTTCCCAAGACCATCACCCAACTCTATTCCTACTATATCTACAACATCCTGAAAAACCACGGCCGTGAAATTGAGAACCCCCGTGAAGTGTTACTCAGGGTTGGTCAGATGGCCTTCAGAGGAGTGTCCGAGAAGAAGATTGTGTTTACGGGTGAAGATTTGATCAACTACAATCTGCAGCCTTCCCAATTCCTGTCCGGGTTCCTGATGGAGCTTTTGGAGAGAGAAGATTCTGCCCGGAGCGTGGTGTACACATTCCCACACCTCACCATCCAAGAGTTTGTAGCTGCAGTCGCACAATTCCTGACTCTACATCCCGGCGATATCCTGAAATTCCTCACTGAAGCCCACAACACGACAGATGGGCGATTTCAGGTATTTCTGCGTTTTGTTGCTGGGCTCTCCTCCCCAATGACAGCTCGGGGCCTGGAGGAGTTTCTGGGTCCATTTCTTCATCAAACAACCTGCCGGGTGATTGACTGGGTGAAGGAGGAGGCTAAACACCAGATTGGAAACGCGAAGAGCGAAGCTGGTAAAAGGAGCCTCCTGAACACCTTGCACTTCCTGTTTGAGTCTCAGAATCGTGGACTGGCTCAGGCTACACTGGGATCTGTGGAAAATCTTTCATTCAGTGAAATATCACTGACCCCGATTGACTGCGCGGTCCTGTCCCATGTCATCGGATTCTGTGATACAATAATAAACCTCGATCTGGCTGGCAGCCACATTCAGTGTGAAGGAATCCAGCGGCTGGGACCCGGGCTGCACAAGTGCCAGGATTTGAGGTAACTTGATTTATCGCTCACTCTGAACTGTGAAACTTCCATTGTGATTTTGGCAAAGTTGTAGTAAATCCGATTGTGAAGAATTGTGTAAAATGACCAGGGGATCGGTCCGTATTTCCTCAAGGATGAGAGGTTTCTGTGTTTCGTTGTTAAGGGATGTGGAGACTTTAGATTAGTAAACAATGACCATTTGTTTAATGGTAGTAAATCACGGGAATGGCCGTGACTGCAGCAGGTTGGTCAAAGTTTCACACACCCTTCCTGGTGAAGGACAAGAGATCGTCAGCGGACTGTCCCTATGAGAAGGTAATAATTATCATTATGAAATTGTCCTCCACTGCCCTTCCCCGCGTGTGACTATCACCATCAGTCCACCTGTGTGACTGTGCTCACTACCGGATACCCAGACCCCATGGGTGCATCTGTTCTCCCGTTTGTGGGCCTCAGTTCAGATCCACCCCTCCCGTGCAATCCCTCGTCTTGTTGGAATTTATTTTCCCATCAGTATCCTCCTATGGGATCTTTCTTTCCCATCCCTCTTCCTCTTGTGGGATCTCTTCTCCTTCCTCATGTGGGACCACTCCTCTTTCCTCTTCTGGGATCTCTCTTCTTTCCTCATGTGGGATCTCTCCTCTGACCTCTGTGGGACATCTCCTCCAGCCTCCTCCGTGATCTCTCTTCCTCAATCACCATCCTCTTGCAGGTTCTCTCTTCCTATCCCTTTTCCTCAGGTGGGTTCGCTTCCACCATCTCCCATCGACACTTTCCCATTAACAAATCTTCCTCACTGTGGGACTTTCCCCCATCCTTCAACCCCGTCCCTCCCGACCCTCCCACGTCTGGAACACGTTTCTAACTATTGGTGAATGACACAGAATATGTGGAGTTTACAGGGTCACGTTGACAGACAAACTTACTGACAGTCGGTAAATACCCTGGAGCTGGGCAGTGAGGAACATTGACGGTGATGGGAACTCCGACCGGTGATTTACTGACGGGTTTAATTTTTCCTGAAATATCTGAGTAAGAGAAATTCCCTCAGACACGGGTTGAATCACTTTGTTCAGCAATTTGTTTAGACTTGGGCGTAATGAACTGGGAGATTCTGGAATGAAACCGGTGTCGGCGGCACTAAACAACCTGGAGTGTAAAATAGAGAAACTGCGGTAAGTACGGGACTGTGGGAGATTGTGTTTACAGTCACTGGGTGTCTGACACTGAACACTAACGAGATATGTAATTGTGTTACTGATAAACACTGGAGATTTGTACCGTCTGCTGTCTCTCTGTGTCCTTCTGCCTCACTGTCTCCCATCTCCAGGCTGGAGAGAGTCGGTCTCACAGATTCTGGTGCCGAGGATCTCGCCTCCGCACTCAGAACAAACCCATCACTGACGGAGCTATACCTGGGTGATAATAAGCTGGGAGATACCGGAGTTAAACTGATGTCTGTGGGTTTGAGGAACCCGGAGTGTAAAATACAGAAACTGCGGTAAGTACCAGACTGGGGTATTGAGTTTACAGTCACTGGGTGTCTGACACTGAACAATAATGTGATCAGTAATGGTGTTGCTAATAAACACTGGGGATCTGCACCGTCTCCTTTCTCTCTGTGTCCGTCATCCTCACTCTCTCTCTCATCTCCAGGCTGGAGATAGTCGGTCTCACAGAATCTGGTGCCGAGGATCTCGCCTCCGCTCTCAGTACAAACCCATCACTGACGGAGCTGCAACTGAGTGATAATGAACTGGGAGATTCAGGAGTGAAACTGGTGTCCACGGCTTGAGGAACCCGGGGTGTAAAATACAGAAACTGGTGTAAGTACCAGACTGTGGGAGATTGTGTTTACAGTCACTGAGTGTCTGACACTGAACATTAATGTGATCAGTAATTGTGTTACTGATAAACACCGAAGGTTTGCACCGTCTCCTGTCTCTCTGCGTCCTTCACCCTCGCTCCCTCTCATCTCCAGGCTGGACAATGTCGGTCTCACAGATTCTGGTATTGAGGATCTCGGCTCCGCTCTCAGTACTAATTTATCACTGACGGAGCTGGACCTAGGATGGAACTCTCTCACAGATCGATCTGTCCCCGGTCTCCGCCGACTCATACTGACCCTCCCCAGTCTGGTGTGGATCCGGTGAGTGTTTGTGTTAATGTTCAATGTGATAAAATAACAGCGGATCCGCGGGTTTTCTGGTGATATTTGGCTGTGAGTGTTGCTGAAACATTAACCTCAGTCTCCTGTAACTGATACTGTTGTGTAATCTGTTTATTTCATCTTTATTCCTCCATCTGTTTCAGGCTGGGTGGGAATCAGTTCAGTGAGACCGGGAGGAAGGAACTGAGATCTCTGCAGGAACCCAGACCCGGACTAAGAGTGTGGACCGCGTGAACCTCTGAATGTGTGAACATCCCCGCCCACGAGATGAGGACACTTTGGCAGATTCCCCCCTCGCATTTAACTCCCCTTCCCCTTTAACTCCCCCCTCCCCTTTAAGTCCCGCCCTTACCTTTCATGGCCGCGCGCCAGTTTTAAATCCCAAAGGTTTTGACGGAACTGGCTCCCGGATCGCTTATTTTATCGCGGAGCGCGAGACTGGAGACAGTCGCGTAATTCCGCCTCCTGTCCAGCAGCGGCGCTGCTTTCACCGGATATCTGCGTTCAAGACTCCCCACGTGAGATGGGTAATTAGGCGAGGATGGCGGGTTTCAGTCTGGGACGCCATTGATGACATTAAGAAAACCCTCGACTTTATCTTTGAAGAGGTGAACACCCTGAAGTCTGATGTCGTGCAGATCAAAGGTCCTTGTACGGACCACGAAAAGGTAATTCAGACTTTGGAGCTGAGGCCAAGCGTTATTGGAGAAGGTGGAATTTGAAATCCACGACATTCCAGAGCAAACAGATGAAAATATTAAAAATAAAGTAACTCAGATATGCGAAGCAGTAACTCCGGAGTCCAACGAGGAGATTCGACGACGCGTGGATGCTTATCCATCGTCTTGGTCGGATAAGAGGGAATAAGAATTCAAGGAAAAGAATGGAGGAATTCAAGGGGGCGGGCGGTATATATTTGAGGGAGGGTTTAAGGGTCGGCCCAACATAAGATGCCTTGGTTGACCATTATTCGATTTTCAAATAGAACCACGAGCGATCTGGAATGGAAACAATCCAAAAAAATGAATACTTGCTCACGCAGAGGCTGAGGTTCGCCGAGGACCTGACTGCAGCTGATAAGTTGGCCCGACAGAAGCTGTGGCCACTGGTGGAGGCTACTAGAAAAGATGGGAAGCGTGCTTTGTTTGCTGGTACTCGAGCTTTCATTGATGGAAAAGAGATCCGAGCAGAACGGTAACATGTTGGTGTGGCAACTGGTCTACTATCTCTGCTAATATTCCAGTCTGGCCTTTGTTTATGTAGGACTGGGATAGTTATTTTTTTATATTTTTATTATTAGAAATGAAGATATTTTTTCTGTGTATATATAGTCTCTCATGAGACTGTCTTTCTCACTTTTTTCTCTTTAATGCCAGGGGACTTAGTCACACTGTTAAACGTAAGGCTTTATTGTTGTTCTTACAGCAGCATAAACATGTGGATTTCTTTTTAATCCACGAGTCACACTCTGTGACTGAAGACATTAAACTACGGAAATCCCTGTGGGGGAACGATGTTTGGTTTTCACATGGTTCTAGACATTCTGCAGGGGTTCCTATTCTGATGTTTAACTTTAAAGGAGATGTTTTGCAGTCTGAGGCGGACACGAATGGACAGTTTTTGGTTCTAATTGTTCAATATTGTGGTAACCCTTTTCTTATTTCTAATATTTATGGATATAATATTATAAATGAGAACGAAAGATTACTTGAGATTTTTCGAAAAACAAGTTTTGATTATTGGCTCTCTAAATTTCCTAACTTTTCTTTGTTCTGGAAGAAAATTTTAATATGGTTTTAGATGATAAAAATTGACCGATGTTCCCCAAGGTAACACTCCACTTATAATAACTTTACTAGCTTTATTCAGAAGTTTAATATTATAGATATTTGGAGAGAGCACTTACTTGGAGTTAGAAATTAAGCTTGGACTAATAAGTATTATATGCATGTCTAGATTAGATTACCTTAGATTAGATATGCTATCCATACCTTAAGAAATAATAATGTCTCTTTTATTTTTCCCCTCACCTTTAACAGTTCATAAAGCTACCTCCATACAAATTGCATTATCTTCAGCTGAATCCAACTTTAAATCTGATTGGGAACTAAATAATTCCATTTTGGGGAATGTCTCTTTGCACATTAAAAAGTTGGCAACCTCCTTCTTACGTAAAGTGATGGCAAGGAATAATTTCTCTACAAATTGGGAACATTTAAATTCGAATCTGCCAAATTTTAAAGGAAACGCAGTAGTGATTTAGTAAAGAAAAGAGAATTGGAAGAACACTTATCGATCTCAGAGACTGCAAATTTATGTGAATTGATTCCAGATAACCTTTCAGGGAGAGATAAGAGGAACCGGCTTTATTAAAGGATGAGTTACACCATTTCTATCTTATAAATGCAAAATGTGCATATGTGAGATCTAGAAAGCAATGGCTGGAAGAGGGTGAACAACGTACAGCTTATTGCTTTCCTTTAGAAAAGCAACGTGCCCAATTCAATTCCATTCATCAGCTTAATATTGGTGGTTTGACCACAGAGTAATCTAATAAAAATAGTAAAATATTGTTCTGCTTGTTTTGCTCAAACTATTGTGAAGCATCTACACTACATTTCATGAATGATATTAATATTCTTAGGAAGCTGTCCAATGATTAGAAAGTCTTGTGTGATGCTCTTATTACCGTGGGAGAGGTGAAGGCTGCCATTTCAAATTTAAAAATCAATAAGTCGCCGGGTGTGGACGGTTTGACGGCAGAATTTTGTAAGATGTTTTCTGACACCTTAGCTCACTTTTAACTAAAATTGTTATTTCAGAATACATTGATAAAGAATTTCTTCCCACTTCTTTAACACAGGGCCTTATTACTTTAATTCCCAAACCAAGAAAAGATAAATTCTTTATCAATAATTGGCGTCCTATTTGCCTTCTCAATAGCGATTATAAAATTCTGGCCCAAATCATTGCTCACAGAATGAACATAGTTTTACAATTTATTATTGACGAAACACAGTCAGGTTTCATAAAGCGTCATCATATCTCTAACAATGTCAGATTGATTATTCTCATCTTGTTCAAAATGCTAGTTTTATACTGTTTTAGATTTTTGCAAAGCTTTTGATACTATTGAGCATCAGTTTATCTTCACTGTTCTTGGTAAATTTGGATTTGGTCCATTAGTTTGTAAGGCGGGGTGGAATTATCCCGGGAGGGAATCTTTTTGCTCCCCTTGCTGAGGACGGTGCATTCAGCAGTCTGGCCGATATAATGATGTTAAATTGACAAATCCCTCGGCAGTGAGCCTGGATCTACAGCGCTCTCGGACGCGGGCCTGAAGTGTGATTTTATAACCATCGGTTCCGCGATGCAGAGTGATGGTGAGAAACGGGAATGATAATTCAGACTGGCACTCGTTGTCGCCGGTCAGCTAATTGTGTGTGAATGTGAGTGAGTCGAGAGCAGCTTATTTATTCCCGCATGTCAGCAGCTCACACGTTGTTTAACTTACACTTGTCATGATGAATTCAATAAACCGCTGTAGCTTCCAGTCATGGTGTCGGACTTTATTCTCATCAGAGCAGAAACGATGACCTGGGGTTACGGCTGCCCTCCGCCCCCGGAGAACTACAATAATGGGTCTGAGCTCCTCACTCTGACACAGTAGCGTCTCAGCCCCAGGCTCAGGGATGTCGGACTTGCAGAGTCCGGGTGCTCGGGATCTCATCTCCACTCTACCCCCATCGTGGCTAACTGCCCCTGCAGACTGTTAAAATCGACTGTTATGTCAGACGTGATTTCACTTATGTCCCAAGTACGATAGTGATGGGGGATGGAATACCGGCGTTAGGCACAGGGTGAAGCTCCCTCTACATCATCCCATCACACACACTCCCGGGGTCAGACACAGAGTGAAGCTCTCTCCACACCGACCCATCACACATTCCCGGGGTCAGACACGGAGTAAAATTCTCTCCTCGCCTTCCGATCTCGCCCTCTCATACCCAGCCACGGAGAAGCGGTCTCTGTGGCGTGAGATGGATCAGCTAAGTTCAGATTGAAACTGCAGCACAGGAACATCCTCCATCCCACACACGAGTTAAATCTACGTAGGGGTGGTCAGAGAGATGGGGAGTGATACAGGGTGCACGGAGGTGGAGCGGGTGGGAGGGGGCACAAATGGAAAGGGAAATGGTGGTGGATATTAGTACGCTAGCGGTTGACAATCGAATTTGACGTCCATCGTGGAGAAGTCGCCCAGGATGAAATCGAAGTTGAGGATAATTTTGCAAAATGAGACCCCACCCCTAGGCGTCCTATCTCACCGACCGCACTCCTAACGGGACGCTATCCATTCCCATCCACTCACACTGGCCTCGCACTCAATCGAAGGCCATCTTTTCTCATTCATTCCTACCATCCGCACTCCCAATAGACGTCACCCCTTCCCATTCACTCCACCCATTCGCATTCCTAACGGGACGCACCACGACCCATTCGCATTCCTAACGGGACGCACCACGACCCATTCGCTCCCATCATCCGAAAATTCCAACGGGACCCCACGGCTTCCCATTCACTCCCACCATCCACACTCTCAATAGACCCCAAGAGAGTGACGCTGTGACATGAAATAGTCACAGATTCGCTTAAAATAGTCACAGTTTAGGGGGGAGGGGTTTAAAGTGGGCTTGTTTAAAGTGGGCTTCGGGAATGGAGGGGGTGAGAGGCCGATTGAAAGCGGCCTTCACCATCGTTAATTTTGTGGAGAAAAAAGGAGAGATGTGGTGACTGAAAGAGACCCCGTTCGGCCGGGTTGAAACGGGTCCAAGGACGGAGCGCCGCCTTGGTTAAAGTGAGCGGCATAGAAGGAGTGAAGCACCTGTTGACTGCAAATGGCCGACGCTCCTCTGAAATGGCTGCTGGGGAGGGAGTGACGGATTTGGCAGAAGTGAGCATAAGAGAGGGAGGGACGCGCTGACTTAAAATGGAGGAATCCGGGGTTACTGTTGCACAGACTGACAGATACAGAATGAGACACACTCTCACACTGTAACAGAGACTGACAGATACAGAATGAGACACACTCTCACACTGTAACAGAGACTGACAGATACAGAATGAGACACACACTCTCACACTGTAACAGAGACTGACAGATACAGAATGAAACCCACACTCTCACACTGTAACAGAGACTGACAGATACAGAATGAAACCCACACTCTCGCACTGTTTCAGAGACTGTTATAAAATAAAATTTTATTTTTAAAAATAAAATAAAATGTTATGAGAATAAAATTCTTACATTAACACTAAACCAGAGAGTGACACCACCCGAACCCCACAGTCTCAGGCTGTACCAGGGACTGATATCCACAGAATGATCTCCATTCACTCACATTGCTCCGAAGACTGGTGAGTACAGAATGAACCACCCCTCTACACACTATACTGGTGACAAGCGGGTAAGGATAATCTCATTTCCACTGTCCGCATGTCTCCGCCTCCTCAGAGACAGCCGTTTATCTGCCCTACCCCGCACAGGGACCCCGCTTGGGTCGCGGCTTTTCAATTCTGCAACTTGCCCTTTTTCGGGGGTTTTCACACTACGTCAAGGTATCCATTCAGAAAATTCCAGTTTCATTTTTTTATGGACTCTGCCTGACACGCTGATTATTTTAAATATTTTGTTTATTAGTGGACACATCATCAAACAACAATATCGGCTTCAAATCATCCACCTCTTTCGGGGCTGCTCCAAATTACTGCAGCATACTACCGTTTGTAAATACTTCGATGCATATTGGCTCCACATCTCCCTGACTCCACAGAAATGAATCGCTCTGCACCATTTTACAGGGATCTGCTGCCGGCTGATGTCGTCACAATGTCTGCGCCGCACTCGCTGATACATCGGCAGCACAACGTTGTCGGTAACTGATCGGGTCCGCAGACTTCACACACAAAACTGCAAATGTTGCTTCGCCGATGCTGTTACGGGGAACGCGGATAACGGCAATGATCAATCAGCATGTCTTTCTCACACGGTAAAATTTTTCAAGCATGCTGTGTGAGATTCAGCCTGTCTTCCAGCTGCCCGCCATCCCTCTGAAGAATCTCTGAGCGACGTGGTCTTCTATCTCCTGTACGCGGTGCCCTGAGTGATGAAGGCTGGCATGCCAAAATCCGCTTTTACCTCCCCGTCTACGTGGAACCACATACCAAAATTTAGTGCGTTCCGTTAATCGAAAACTAGACAGAGTGAACACAGATTTCTCTCCACCCCGCCACCTCTAAACACATTTCCCTCTCTTACAGTCCCCCCTCTCTCTTCCCAATGCTTTCCTTTCGCCGCCACCGCTCTACCCATACCTTTCAACCCCATACCCCAAACACTCCCCCTCCTCTTTCTTAACGGCCATCTGACTATTGAGTCAGTGACTTCGCCACCTCTCCGGCTCATCAGTTCGCTCCTCATCCTATCACTCCTCTTCCTCCCAAAGCCCTCACCCCTCCTCCCCAAAACCCACATGTATATGGGTGTGCGTGTGTGAATATCTGAGATATGTACATTTCTTTATTCAATGACAAAATTATTAGAAGTAACGCAGAAATACGAAACGTAAGACTATGTAAAGCACAAATTAAAATAGTGTTATTGCAATGAATAACACGCTCGATCCCCGGATTGCATCCATGGGTACCGCATGCTCCTTCGCCATCGATTCTGTGTGAGACAGTGGCCATTGTAAGTCAGTGACTCACTCCATCCCTGGCGGCAACATTAACCCAGGATTCCCCCATCTTAAGTCAGCGCGTCCCTTCCACTCTTATGCTCACTTCTACCAAATACGTCACTCCCTCCCCAGCAGCCATTTCAGAGGAGCGTCGGCCATTTGCAGTCAACGTGTCCTTCACTCCTTCTCTGCCGCTCACTTTAACCAAGGCGTCGCTCCCTCCTTGGTCCCGTTTCAACCCGGCCGAACGGGGTCTCCTTCAGTCACCACATCTCTCCCTCCTTGGTCCCGTTTCAACCCGGCCGAACGGGGTCTCCTTCAGTCACCGCATCTCTCCCTCCTTGGTCCCGTTTCAAACCGGCCGAGCGGGGTCTCCTTTAGTCACCACATCTCTCCCTCCTTGGTCCCGTTTCAACCCGGCCGAACGGGGTCTCCTTCAGTCACCACATCTCTCCCTCCTTGGTCCCGTTTCAACCCGGCCGAACGGGGTCTCCTTCAGTCACCACATCTCTCCCTCCTTGGTCCCGTTTCAACCCGGCCGAACGGGGTCTCCTTCAGTCACCACATCTCTCCCTTTTTCTCAACAAAATTAACGATGGCGAAGGCCGCTTTCAATCGGCCTCTCACCCCCTCCATTCCCGAAGCCCACTTTAAACCAGCCCTAAACTGTCCCGTCAGACATTTTAAGCGAATCTGTGACTATTTCATATCACAGCGTCACTCTCTTGGGGTCTATTGAGAGTGTGGATAGTGGGAGTGAATGGGAAGCGGTGGGGTCCCGTTGGAATTTTCGGATGATGGGAGCTAATCGGTCGTGGTGCGTCCCGTTAGGAATGCGAATGGATGGAGTGACTGGGAAAGGGTGACGTCTATTGGGAGGGCGGATGGTAGGAATGAATGGGAAAAGATGGCCTTCGACTGAGAGCGAGGCCAGTGTGAGTGGATGGGAAGGGACAGCGTCCCGTTAGGTTTGCGGTCGGTGAGATAGGACGCCAAGGGGTGGGGTCTCATTTTGCCAAATTATTCTCATCTTCGATTTCATCCTGGGCTACTTCTCCACGATAGACGTCAAATTCGATTGTCAACCGTTAGCGTTCTAATATCCACCACCATTTCCCTTCCCATTTGTGCCCCCTCCCACCCGCTCCACCTCCGTGCACCCTGTATCACTTCCTATCTCTCTGACCACCCCTACGGAGATTCAACTCGTGTGTGGGATGGAGGATGTTCCTGTGCTACAGTCGCAATCTGAATTTAGCTGATACATCTCACGCCACAGAGACCGCTTCTCCGTGGCTGGGTATGAGAGGACGAGATCGGACAGCGAGGAGAGAGTTTTACTCCGTGTCTGACCCCGGGAATGTGTGATGGGTCGCTGTGGAGGGAGCTTCACTCTGTGTCTGACCCCGGGAGTGTGTGATGGGTCGGTGTGGAGGGAGCTTCATTCTGTGTCTGACCCAGGGAGTGTGTGTGATGGGATGATGTAGAGGGAGCTTCACCCTGTGCCCAACGCCGGTATTCCATCCCCCATCCCTATCGTACTTGGGACATAAGTGAAATCACGTCTGACATAACAGTCAATTTTAACTGTCTGCAGGGGTAGTTAGCCACGATGGGGGTAGAGTGGAGATGAGATCCTGAGCACCCAGACTCTGCAAGTCCGACATCCCTCAGCCTGGGGCTGAGACGCTACTGTGTCAGTGTGAGGAGCTCAGACCCATTATTGTGGTTCTCCGGGGGCGGAGGGCAGCAGTAACCCTAGGTCATCGTTTCTGCTCTGATAAGAATAAAGTCCGACACCAAGACAGGAAGCTACAGCGGTTTATTGAATTCATCATGACAAGTGTAAGTTAAACAACGTGTGAGCTGCTGACGTGCGGGAATAAATAAGCTGTTCTCGACTCACTCACATTCACACACAATCAGCTGACCGGCGACAACGAGTGCCAGTCTGAATAATCATTCCCGTTTCTCACCATCACTCTGCATCGCGGAACCGATGGTTATAAAATCAGACTTCACGCCCGCGTCCGAGAGCGCTGTAGACCCAGGCTCACTGCCAAGGGATTTGTCAATTTAACATCATTATATCGGCCAGACTGCTGAATGCACCGTCCTCAGCAAGGGGAGCAAAAAGATTATCTCCCGGGATAATTTCCACCCCGCCTTACAAAATAATGGACCAAATCCAAATTTACCAAGAGCAGTGAAGATAAACTGATGCTCAATAGTATCAAAAGCTTTGCAAAAATCTAAAACAGTATAAAATTATCATTTTGAACAAGATGAGAATAATCAATCTGACATTATTAGAGATATGATGACGCTTTATGAAACCTGACTGTGTTTCATCAATAATAAATGTTAAAACTATGTTCATTCTGTGAGCAATGATTTGGGCCAGAATTTTATAATCACTATTGAGAAGGCAAATAGGATGCCAATTATCGATAAATAATTTATCTTTTCTTGGTTTGGGAATTAAAGTAATAAGGCCCCGTGTTAAAGAAGTGGGAAGAAATCCTTTACCAATGCATTCTAAAATAACAATTTTAGTACAAAGTGAGCTAAGGTGTCAAAAAACATCTTACAAAATTCTGCAGTCAGTCCGTCCACACCCGGCGACTTATTGATTTTTAAATTTGAAATGGCAGCCTTAACCTCTCCCACGGTAATAAGAGCATCACACAAGACTTTTTAATCATTGGACAGCTTCTTAAGAATATTAATATCATTCATGAAATGTAGTGTAGATGCTTCACAATAGTTTGAGCAGAACAAGCAGAACAATATTTTACTATTTTTATTAGATTACTCTGTGGTCACACCATCAATATTAAGCTGATGAATGGAATTGAATTGGGCACGTTGCTTTTCTAAAGGAAAGAAATAAGCTGTACGTTGTTCACCCTCTTCCAGCCATTGCTTTCTAAATCTCACATATGCACATTCGGCCTTTATAAGATAGAAATGGTGTAACTCATCCCTTAATAAAGCCGGTTCCTCTTATCTCTCCCTGAAAGGTATTCTGGAATCAATTCACATAAATTTGCAGTCTCTGAGATCGATAATTGTTCTTCCAATTCTCTTTTCTTTACTAAATCACTACTGCGTTTTCTTTAAAATTTGGCAGATTCGAATTTAAATGTTCCCAATTTGTAGAGGAATTATTCTTTGCCATCGCTTTACGTAAGAAGGAGGTTGCCAACTTTTTAATGTGCAAAGAGACAACTTCATGCCCCAAAATGGAATTATTTAGTTCGCAGTCAGATTTAAAGTTGGATTCAGGTGAAGATAATGCAATTTGTATGGAGGTAGCTTTATGATCTGTTAAAGGTGAGGGAAAAAATAAAAGAGACATTATTATTTCTTAAGGTATGGATAGCAACCAGTAATCTAATCTAGACATGCATATAATAGTTATTGGTCCAAGTATAATTTCTAACTCCAAGAAAGTGCTCTCTCCAAATATCTATAATATTAAACTTCTGAATAAAGCTAGTAAAGTTATTATAAGTGGAGTGTTACCTTGGGGAACATCGGTCAATTTTTTTCATCTAAAGCCATATTAAAATTTCCTTCCAGAACAAAAAAATTAGGAAATTTAGAGAGCCAATAATCAAAACGTTTTCTTTCGAAAAATCTCAAGTAATCTTTCGTTCTCATTTATAATATTATATCCATAAATATTAGAAATAAGAAAAGTGTTACCACAATATTGAACAATTAGAACCAAACAATGTCCATTCGTGTCCGCCTCAGTGTGCAAAACATCTCCTTTAAAGTTAAACATCAGAATAGGAACCCCAGCAGAAAGTCCAGAACCATGTGAAAACCAAACATCGTTCCCCCACAGTGATTTCCATAGTTTAATGTCTTCAGTCACAGAGTGTGATTCGTGGATTAAAAAGAAATCCACATGTTCATGCTGGTTTAAGAACAAGAATAAAGCCTTACGTTTAACAGTGTGACTAAGTCCCCTGGCATTAACGAGAAAAAAGTGAGAAAGACAGTCTCATGAGAGACTATATATACACAGAAAAATATCTTCATTTCTAATAATAAAAGTATAAAAAACTATCCCAGTCCTACATAAACAAAGGCCAGACTGGAATATTAGCAGACATAGTAGACCAGTTGCCACAACAACATGTTACCGTTCTGCTCGGATCTCTTTTCCATCAATGAAAGCTCGAGTACCAGCAAACAAAGCACGCTTCCCATCTTTTCTAGTAGCCTCCACCAGCGGCCACAGCTTCTGTCGGGCCAACTTATCAGCTGCAGTCAGGTCCTCGGTGAACCTCAGCCTCTGCGAGAGCAAGTATTCATCTTTTCTGGATTGTTTCCATTCCAGATCGCTCGTGGTCCTATTTGAAAGTCGAATAATGGTCAACCAAGACATCTTATGTTGGGCCGACCCTTAAACCCTGCCTCAAATATATACCGCCCGCCCCCTTGAATTCCTCCATTCTTATCCTTGAATTCTTATTCCCTCTTATCCGACCGAGACGATGGACGGCATCCACGCGTCGTCGAATCTCCTCGTTGGACTCCGGAGTTACTGCTTCGCATATTTGAGTTACTTTATTTTTAATATTTTCATCTCTTTGCTCTGGAATGTCGAGGATTTCAGATTCCACCTTCTCCGATAACGCTCGGCCTCAGCTCAGAAGTCTGAATTACCTTTTCGTGGTCCATACAAGGCCCTTTGATCTGCACGAAATCAGACTTCAGGGTGTTCACCTCTTCAAAGATAAAGTCGAGGGTTTTCTTAATGTCATCAATGGCGTCCCAGACTGAAACCCACCATCCTCGCCTAATTCCCCATCTCACGTGGGGGAGTCTCGAATGCGGATATCCGACGAAAGCAGTGCCGCTGCTGGACAGGACGCGGAATTACGCGACTGTCTCCAGTCTCGCGCTCCGCGATAAGAGAAGCGATCCGGGAGCCAATTCCATCAAAACCTTTGGGATTTAAAACTGGCGCGCGGCCATGAAAGGTAAGGACGGGACTTGAAGGGGAAGGGGGAGTTAAAGGGGAAGGGGAGTTAAATGGGAGGGGGGAATCGGCCAATGTGCCCTCATCTCGCGGGCGGGGATGTTCACACATTCAGAGGTTCACGCGGTCCACCACTCTTAGTCCGGGTCTGAGTTCCTGCAGAGATCTCAGTTCCTTCCTCCCCGTCTCACTGAACTGATTCCCACCCAGCCTGAAACAGATGGAGGAATAAAGATGAAATAAACAGATTACACAACAGTATCAGTTACAGGAGACTGAGGTTAATGTTTCAACAATACTCACAGCCAAATATCACCAGAAAACCCGGGGATCCGCTGTTATTTTATCACATCGAACATTAACAGAAACACTCCCCGGATCCACACCAGACTGGGGAGAGTCAGTATGAGGCGGCGGAGACCGGGGACAGATCGATCTGTGAGAGAGTTCCATCCTAGGTCCAGCTCCGTCAGTGATAAATTTGTACAGAGAGCGGAGCCGAGATCCTCAATACCAGAATCTGTGAGACCGACATTGTCCAGCCTGGAGATGAGAGGGAGCTAGTGAGAAGGACAAAGAGAGACGGGAGACAGATAGATAGATAGATAGATAGATAGATAGATAGATAGATAGATAGATAGATAGATAGATAGATAGATAGATAGATAGATAGATAGATAGATAGATAGATAGATACTTTATTCATCCCCATGGGGAAATTCAACATTTTTTTCCAATGTCCCATACACTTGTTGTAGCAAAAACTCATTACATACAATACTTAACTCAGTAATAATATGATATGCATCTAAATCACTAACTCAAAAAGCATTAATAATAGCTTTAAAAAAGTTCTTAAGTCCTGGCAGTTGAATTGTAAAGCCTAATGGCATTGGGGAGTATTGACCTCTTCATCCTGTCTGAGGAGCATTGCAACGACAGTAACCTGTCGCTGAAACTGCTTCTCTGTCTCTGGATGGTGCTAAGTAGAGGATGTTCAGGGTTTTCCATAATTGACCGTAGCCTACTCAGCGCCCTTCGCAAATCCTCGGTGTTTATTAGTAACACAATTACTGATCACATCAATGTTCAGTGTCAGACACTCAGTGACTGTAAACACAATCTCCCACAGTCTGGTACTTACACCAGTTTCTGTATTTTACACTCCGGGTTCCTCAGAGCCGTCGACACCAGTTTCACTCCTGAATCTCCCAGTTCATTATCACTCAGTTGCAGCTCCGTCAGTGATGGGTTTGTACTGAGAGAGGAGGCGAGATTCTCGGCACCAGATTCTGTGAGACCGACTCTCTCCAGCCTGGAGATGAGAGAGAGAGTGACGATGACGGACACAGAGAGAAAGGAGACGGTGCAGATCCCCAGTGTTTATTAGCAACACCATTACTGATCACATTATTGTTCAGTGTCAGACACCCAGTGACTGTAAACTCAATACCCCAGTCTGGTACTTACCGCAGTTTCTGTATTTTACACTCCGGGTTCCTCAAACCCACAGACATCAGTTTAACTCCGGTATCTCCCAGCTTATTATCACCCAGGTACAGCTCCATCAGTGATGGGTTTGTTCTGAGTGCGGAGGCGAGATCCTCGGCACCAGATTCTGTGAGACCGACTCTCTCCAGCTTGGAGATGAGAGAGAGAGTGAGGATGACGGACACAGAGACAAAGGAGACGCTGCAGATCCCCAGTGTTTATTAGTAACACAATTACTGATCACGTTATTGTTCAGTGTCAGACACCCAGTGACTGTAAACTCAATACCCCACTCTGGTACTTACCGCAGTTTCTGTATTTTACACTCCGGGTTCCTCAAACCCACAGACATCAGTTTAACTCCGGTATCTCCAAGCTTATTATCACCCAGGTATAGCTCCATCAGTGACGGATTTGTTCTGAGTGCGGAGGCGAGATCCTCGGCACCAGAATCTGTGAGACCGACTCTCTCCAGCCTGGAGATGGGAGACAGTGAGTCAGAAGGACACAGAGAGACAGGAGACGGTACAAATCCCCAGTGTTTATCAGTAACACAATTACATATCTCGTTAGTGTTCAGTGTCAGACACCCAGTGACTGTAAACACAATCTCCCACAGTCCCGTACTTACCGCAGTTTCTCTATTTTACACTCCAGGTTGTTTAGTGCCGCCGACACCGGTTTCATTCCAGAATCTCCCAGTTCATTGCGCCCAAGTCTAAACAAATTGATGAACAAAGTGATTCAACTCGTGTATCTGAGGGAATTTCTCTCACTCAGATATTTCAGAAAAAATTAAACCCGTCGGTAAATCACCGGTCGGAGTTCCCATCACTGTCAATGTTCCTCACTGCCCAGCTCCAGCGTATTCACCGAATGTCAGGTAGTTTGTCTGTCAGCGTGACCCTGTAAACTCCACATATTCTGTGTCATTCACCAATAGTTAGAAACGTGTTCCAGACACGGGAGGGTCGGGAGGGGCGGGGTTGAAGGATGGGGGAATGTCCCACAGTGAGGAAGATTTGTTAATGTGAAAGTGTCGATGGGAGATGGTGGAAGTGAACCCACCTGAGGAAAAGGGATAGGAAGAGAGAACCTGCAAGAGGATGGTGATTGAGGAAGAGAGATCACGGAGGAGGCTGGAGGAGAGGTCCCACAGAGGAAAGAGGAGAGATCCCACATGAGGAAAGAAGAGAGATCCCAGAAGAGGAAAGAGGAGTGGTCCCACATGAGGAAGGAGAAGAGATCCCACAAGAGGAAGAGGGATGGGAAAGAGAGATCCCATAGGAGGATACTGATGGGAAAAGAAATTCCAACAAGACGAGGGATTGCACGGGAGGGGTGGATCTGAACTGAGGCCCACAGGCGGGAGAACAGATGCACCCATGGGGTCTGGGTATCCGGTAGTGAGCACAGTCACACAGGTGGACTGATGGTGACAGTCACACGCGGGGAAGGGCAGTGGAGGACAATTTCATAATGATAATTATTTCCTTCTCATAGGGACAGTCCGCTGACGATCACTTGTCCTTCACCGGGAAGGGTGTGTGTAACTCTGACCAATCTACTGCAGTCACGGCCATTCCCGTGATTTACTACCATTGAACAAATGGCCATTGTTTACTAATCTAAAGTCTCCACACCCCTTAACAACGAAACACAGAAACCTCTCATCCTTGGGAAAATACGGACCGATCCCCTGGTCATTTTACACAATTCTTCACAATCGGATTTACTACAACTTTTCCAAAATCACAATGGAAGTTTCACAGTTCAGAGTGAGCGATAAATCAAGTTACCTCAAATCCTGGCACTTGTGCAGCCCGGGTCCCAGCCGCTGGATTCCTTCACACTGAATGTGGCTGCCAGCCAGATCGAGGTTTATTATTGTATCACAGAATCCGATGACATGGGACAGGACCGCGCAGTCAATCGGGGTCAGTGACATTTCACTGAATGAAAGATTTTCCACAGATCCCAGTGTAGCCTGAGCCAGTCCACGATTCTGAGACTCAAACAGGAAGTGCAAGGTGTTCAGGAGGCTCCTTTTACCAGCTTCGTTCTTCGCGTTTCCAATCTGGCGTTTAACCTCCTCCTTCACCCAGTCAATCACCCGGCAGGTTGTTTGATGAAGAAATGGACCCAGAAACTCCTCCAGGCCCCGAGCTGTCATTGGGGAGGAGAGACCAGCAACAAAACGCAGAAATACCTGAAATCGCCCATCTGTCGTGTTGTGGGCTTCAGTGAGGAATTTCAGGATATCGCCGGGATGTAGAGTCAGGAATTGTGCGACTGCAGCTACAAACTCTTGGATGGTGAGGTGTGGGAATGTGTACACCACGCTCCGGGCAGAATCTTCTCTCTCCAAAAGCTCCATCAGGAACACGGACAGGAACTGGGAAGGCTGCAGATTGTAGTTGATCAAATCTTCACCCGTAAACACAATCTTCTTCTCGGACACTCCTCTGAAGGTCATCTGGCCAACCCTGAGTAACACTTCACGGGGGTTCTCAATTTCACGGCCGTGGTTTTTCAGGATGTTGTAGATATAGTAGGAATAGAGTTGGGTGATGGTCTTGGGAACTCGCTGCGGGTCCCTGACTCTTTGTGTGAAGAAGGGGCCCAGTGCCAGAGCGAGGATCCAACAGTAGGAGGGGTTGTAGCTCATGGTGTACAGGATCTCGTTCTCCTTCACGTATTTGAAAACAGCTTCTGCCACCGTCTGATCATCAAAATATCTCATGAAATATTCCTTCCGTTCCTCACCAACAAATCCCAGGATTTCAGCCCAGATGCTGATCTCTGACTTTTCCAATAAATGTAACGCAGTAGGGCGGGTGGTCACCAGAACTGAACACCCTGGGAGCAGCTTGTGTTGGATTAAACTGTACACAATGTCCGACACTTCACACCACCACTCGGGATCTGGGCACTGGTGCTTGGGTTCTGTGTCCCTCCGACTGTCAGCAAAATCGAGTCTGTGTTTGAATTCATCAAAAACCATCAAAAATAAACAGTAAACCCTCTGGGTTCTTCCACACCTCTCTCAGTACATTCCCAAAGTAAGGATATTGATCCAGAATCAATTCCCTCAGATTTATTCTACAATTAATGGAGTTTAAATCTCGGAATTTGAAAAAGAATACAAAATGGAATTGTTCGTATATTTTCCCTGTGGACCAGTCATAAACAATCTTTTGTACCATTGTTGTTTTCCCGATCCCCGGGACTCCGGCCACTGCTGCCGAACATCCTGAAGTTCTTTTCATTTCTTCCCGAAAACTATGTGAGTAACGATTCTGAAACAGATGAGCAATGTGGATTTTCTCCAAGAATTTGCAGAGATGTTTCTGTCCCCACTGCTCGTTGTCTCTGCCTCTTGACAGCAGTTCATGTTCCACCAGTGTCCGATCTCGAACAGTAGAAATGACCGTGAGCTCAGCGTATCGATCAACCAGCTTGAAAACCTTCACCTTCTCCCTCATCAGGATCGTGTTCACTCTTAGTTTTTCAGTTTGTTCCCGCAGAGTCTCCATGTGTTTCTGTCGAACATCTGAGGAAATAGGTTGTCAATGCCTGATCTGATGAACATGGAACAATCGCGTATTTCCTCAAAAAGAAAACTTATTGAAGACATTGTTTGGAGCTCAGAGACAGAGTGTCTGAAAATGACTGATGGCACAGAAACATTTCTGATCTGATTTACTTTCGCTATTAAAGCGTCCACTCGCCCCTCCGTTTGTAATCTCCTGATTCCCCGGTGTTCCACCGAGCACCAAGTGCACACGTGATTCTGGAGAGGAGAGTGTTGTGTGGAGCGGGTGGTTTCACTGCTCAGCTTCTGTTGAACTGAGCAACACTGCAGAGGGTAACAGTGGCGGGGGGCAATGGGCAATTTAGTTCATTTTTTTCTCATAACGGATCTGATGTTGCTGATATTCCTTTCGGTTTAAGCTGTCAGGACTGAGCCACAGAGTTTTCATTTCGCAGCTGAGCCAGACACGGTGTAACACACCGTGCATTATGTGTTAGTAAATTTGCTGATGGCACAAAGGTTGGAGGTGTTGTCAATGGTGTGGAGTGATATCAAAGGGTACAGCAGGACATTAATAGGATGCAAAACTGGGCTGAGAAGTGGCAGATGGAGGTCAATCCAGATAAGTGTGAAGAGGTTCATTTTGGTAGGTCAAATATGATGGCAGAATATAGCATTAATGGAAAGACTCTTGGCAGTGTGGCGACTAAATTCTTAAGACACTCAAAGCTGCTGCGCAGGTTGACTCTGTGTTTAAGAAACAGGCGGTGCATTGGCTTTTGAACACCGTGGAACTGAGTTTAGGAGCCGAGAGGTAATGCTGCAGATAGACAGGAACATGGTCAGACTTCATTTGCAATGCCTTGCTCAATTCTGGTCGCGTCAGTACAGGAAGGATGTTGAACACATAGAAAGGGTGCAGAGGAGATTTACGAGGATGTTGCCTGGACTGGGGAGCATGCCTTATGAGAATAGGTTGTGTGAACTCGGCCTTTTCTGCTTGGAGTGACAGAGGATGTGAGGTGATCTGATAGAAGTGTATAAGGTGATGCGAGGCACTGATCACGTAGAGAGTCAGAGGCTTTTTTTCCCAGGGCTGAAATGGCTAGCATGAGAGGGCACAGTTTTACGGTGCTTGGAAGTAGGTACAGAGGAGATGTCAGGGTTAACTTTATTACACGGAGAGTGGTTAGTGCGTGGAATAGGCTGTCGGCGATGGTGGTGGAGGTGGATACGATAGGGTCTGTTAAGAGAACCTGGACAGGTAAATAGAGCTCAGAGAAATAGAGGACTATGGGTAACCCTAGGTACTTTCTCAGGTGGGGACACTTTCGACACAGATTTGTGGGCCGAAAGGCCTGTAATGTTCTGCAGGTTTTCAGTGTTTCTATGTTTCATAATGGACCCGATACTTTTGACAATCATTTAAGTTTAAACAGTCAGTACTGACCCACAGAAAAGGAAGATTATTTTTGTTTCATTTTCCAGGCTGAACCAGTCGCGATGTAACACACCCCGCTCTACTCTACAGTCTCTTATGCTCCGAGGAGCTGGTACATGAACTCAGGCTATACACACCTACCACACCTCTACAGTCTCCTCTGCTCCAGGGAGCTTGTACATGAATTCAGGCAATTCCCTGATGTTGCCCAGTACAGTAGGAACTGAAAAGGATGGCAGCAGTAATAGGGGACTCTATAGTCAGAGGGACAGATAGGCGATTCTGTGGACATTAAAAGGGACACAGATGGTACTTTGTCTCCCAGGTGCCAGGATCCGAAATGTTTCTGGGCACGTCCACAATATGCTGAAAAGAGAGGGTGCGCAGCCAGCGGTAATGGAGCATATTGGTATCAATGACACTGGAAGAAAAACAGGAGGTGGTCTTGAAGGAAGCTGAGAAGCTGGAACTCATCGTAATCTCGGGATTGTTGTGTGTTTCACACGATAGTGAACGTAGGAATAGAATGAGGCGGCAGATAAATGTGCGGCTGAAGAATTGCAGCGGGGGCAGTGATTCAGGTTTTTGGATAATTAGGACAACCTCTGGGAAAGGCGTGCCCTGTCCAAAATGGATGGGTTGCACGAACACGAGTGGGACCAATTTTACTGCGGACAGATTTACTGGAGCTGTTGGGAGTGTTTTAACATGACAGCGGTGTGGGAACCAGGACGATAAAGCTGAGGGTGCGCAAAAAAGCTTCAAAGTAGATGATAGGTGTAACATGAATGTAAGGAAGTAGAAGCTCATGATTGGGTTGAAATGCAGACAGATCGAAGTGTTGAAATGCACCACACAGGTAAAATTCATAAGGGCGCAGATGCAGAACTGAAGGCGTTGTATTTAATGCGCGTAGCATTCGGACCAAGGTGGACGAACGCTTGGTGCAATTATATTGGTCGCTTTGATTTTGTGGGCGTCACTGAGTCGTGGCCATAGTTGCAACCTCATGATCACAGGACATACTTTGCATCGAAGGACAGGCAAGGCAACTCAGGCGGTCGTGTGGCTCTGTTGATTCGTGATGGAATTACATCTTTAGAAAGACGTGATATGGGGTTTAATCCTTGTTTAATCTTTGTGGGTGAAGATGCGAAATTGCAAAGTTGAAAATAAACATGATGAGAATTATATATAGGCCTCACAATAGTAGCCAAGAGGAGGGGTTGAGATTGAAAAAGGAGGTGTAAGAGGCATGTAATAATGGTAATGACACTATTGTAATGGAGGACTTCAATATGCAAGGGGAATTAGAAAATCAAGCATATTTAAAGTGTTGGCTCGCAAGAGAGGGAATTTATTGAATACCAGCGTGATAGCTTTGCAGAGTATCTTGTGCTTGCGACTACTCAGGAAAAAGCTATCTTAGATTGGGTGTTGTGTAATAACCAAGATGTTAATAGGTAGCTTAATGCAAAGGAACCTTAGGAGGCAGTGATCACAAAATGATGGAATTCAAACAGCAATTTGAGAGTGAGAAGCATAGCTTACATATATCAGTAGCGCAATGGTATAAAGCGAATTGCAGAGACATGAGAGAGGAGCTCTGCCAGGTGGATTAGAAAGGATACTAGCTGGAATAACGGCAGAACATAGATGGCTGAAGATTCTGGGAATAGTTCACAAGGCGCAGCATAGATACGGTCCACAGACGAAGACGTTCTTAAGCGGCAGGGGTAGGAAACGGTGATTGACAAAGGAAGTTAAAGACTGCATAAAAGCCAAGAAAAGGGCATATATAAGGTTTCAAAAGTGAGGGAAATTTGGATGAAAGTAAACGTTTTAAAAGCTAACACAAGGCAACTTAACAAGCTATAGGAAATGAAAAGATGATACATGAGGGCAAGCAAGCCAATAATATAAAGCAGGATAATAAACATTTTCTCAGTAATATAAAGAGTAAAAGTGAGTTGAGAGTTCATATTGAACCATTAGAAATGATGTTGGTGAGATAGTAATTGGGGACAAAGAAATTTCAGATAAACTTAATGGGTACTTTGCATATGTCTTCACTATGGAAGACGTCAGCAGTGTGCAGTGGTCCTTAAGTAGCAGGCAGTAGCATTGAGTGTCATTGCTATTACAAAAGAAAAAGTACTTGGCATACGAAAAGGTCTTAAGTTGGATTACGTCCCCCAGACCTGAGAGCGGTTTCTGGAGAGATAACCGATGCATTGGTCATGATCTTTCAAAATTCACTTAATTCTGACATGGTCCCGGAGGACTGGAGGATTGCAAATATCACTCCACTCTTTAACAAGAGTGGAAGGCAAAAGGAGGGAAATTATAGGCCAGTTAACCAAACCTCGATGGTTGGGAAAATGTTGGAATCTCTTATTAAGGTTGAGGTTTCGAGGTACCGAGAGACTAATGACAAAATAAGTCAAAGTCAGGACGGTATCTGTAAAGGGAAATCATGCCTGGTAAATCTGTTCTTCGAGGAAATAACAGGAATGGTGAACAAAGGAGAGTCAGTGGGTGCTATTTACTTGGATTTTTAGAAGGCATTTGATAAGGTGCCACATATGAGACTGCTGAACAGGTTAAAGTCCTATTGCGTTACAGGAAAGATACTGGCATGGATAGAGGAATGGCTGACAGACAGGAGACTGCGAGTGGGAATAAAAGGGGCCTTTTCTGATTTGTTGCCTGTGACCAGTGGTGTTCTTCAGGGTCAGTATTGGGACCGTAGTTTTTCACATTGTTTGATCAATGATATAGATAATGGAATTGATGCCTTTGTGGCAAAGTTTGCGGATGATAAAAAGATAGGTGGAGGGATAGGGAGTGCTGAGGAAGCAATGCGATTGCACCAGAAAGAAGACAAATTGGAAGAATGGGCAAAAAAAGTAGCAGATGAAATAGAGTGTTGGGAAATGTATGAAAATGCATTTTGGTTAAAGGAACAATAGTGCGGACCATTATCTCAATGGGAGGAAGGGCCAAACACCAGAGGTGCAGAGGGACTTAGGAGTCCTCCAGCAAGATTCACAGAAGGTTCATTTACAGGTCGAGTCTGTAGCAAAGTAGGCAAATGCAATGTTGGCATTTATTTCAAAGGGAATCGAATATAAAAACAAAGAGATAATGCTGAACCTTTATAAGACTGTAGTCAGGCCACGCTTGCGAGTATTGTCAACAATGTTGGAACCCATATCTCAAACTGGATGTGTTGTCTTTTGAGAGAGTCCAGAGGAGATTCACGATGATGATTCTGGGATTAGGGGAGGGAGGTTAACATATGAGGAGCGTCTTGGCAACTTTGGGCCTGTAATCACTGGAAATTAGCGGAATGCGGGGGGGGGGGGATGGGGTGCGGTTGGGAATCTCTTTGAAACCTACTGAATGTTGAAAATGCCAGATAGCGTGGATATGGACTGGATGTTTTCTGTGGCACAACTGAAAGGCACAACATCAAAGTTGAGAGGCAAACCTTTACGACAGGTAAGGGGGATTATTGTTGCCAAGGAGTAGTGAATGCTGGAATGCTGAGCCACAGACTGCAGTGGAGGCCGTGTCCATGGGTATATTTATGGCAGAAGGTCTTGATTGGTCAGGGCATCAAAAGATATGGTGAGAAGGCAGGTGTATGGGGTTGAGTATGGGGTTAAATTTCATAGATGTCTCCAGGTGCACAGCCGAAGACCCGGACGGTACAAGGTGAGCTGAAAATTACAGATGGTTACATGTCCTCCAGCCACAGCAACAAAAAAGGTCTCCCATGTTTAGACAGTCTCTAATCATATCACGAAAGACAGGTATTCAGACTCTCAGAGTAAAAGAAAGACTTTGAGATTTCCGTTCCATCGCTTACCTTTCAGACGCGTGGGCACTTCAGATAAACCCCGCTCAGTGTCCATGTAGGCGAACTGGCCGTCACCTGTTCAAACAGATTAACCTGCATGAAGTCTGTTCTTTGTAATACTGTAAATTCATTAGCATTTACATCTGTAACACATAGTGTATTGTTCACCGTACCACATTCCCGTATTTCATTCAATATTCAGCTCAGCTTCGGTAAATGATGGTGTAGTTTCACAAAGGATTCCCACATCACCCGCCGGGCTCCGGTGCCCTTCTCCATCACCAGATCCAGGGGGAGTTTGGAAGCGCCCGCTCGGTTTCCCTTCTCCGCGAGCTCAGTCACGCTCTGTAATGAAGAATGGGGAATATATTGAGGAGCGGACGGATGGGTACAAATCTACCCTGAGCATGGACAGTCCCAGCACTTTCTGCTCGACACAGATCGCTAACAGCCATTGAAGTGTTCATAGCGGGAGAAAGAATTTAAAGAAGCGAGAGGTGTCAGTCCGGACATTCTGAGCCACGGATTGTGCAGTAATTATCACTTAGCAATGTTTAAGCGGAGAAGACATAGGGTGAGTGAGCCAGAGATAGTGTGGAGAATTGAGGCTTCGTGTCAGAGACGGTCCAGTGAGGCTTTAGCTGGAATTTGGGCAATATTTTAGCTCCCGTTTTTACGGTTTGAACAGTGGGAATGCCAGGCAGGATAGTGGAATGTTCTTCCTACAGGGTGTGGCAAGACAAGGAGAAATCCAGTGTCCCTGACAAGTACAACTGGAAGAAGTGCATCCAACTGCAGCTTATTACAGACTGTGCTAAGGAACTGGAGCTGGAGCTGGATGAAACCGGGATCATTCAGGAGGCTGAGAGGTTGTCTGAAAGGATGTACAGGGCTGGAGCTGTACACAAGGGGCAGGACTCAGGTAAGTGGGTGACTGTCAAGAGGGAGAAATCAGAATCTGTCACTGCAGAGAACCCCTCTATAACAGAACACATTTTCTGTTTCCGGGTATGACCTAGAAGAGAAAAGCCATGTCGATTATACCTCTGGCACTGAGTTTGGTTGTGTGACTCAGAAGGACTGAGAAGAGTGAGCTGCATTAACAGGGCAAATTCTGCGGTTAGGAAAACAGACTGGGGATTCTGTTGACGACAACAAGATTTCTGGATGGTGTGTTGTCAAGCTCGGGGATCTCTCGCATCGAGTCTGAAACTTTCTTAACGGCAGGGTGATTCGTCGGATGACGTAAGAGCAGGAAGTGTGAGGAGCTCCTGCAATGTGTGTTCATGGATGCTAAGCCAAAGGTCAGGAACCCCAGGGTTGTGTTCTCAAGATTGCTATCCGCACCAGGTACTAGTGAGGCCTGAAGTAGGACGATAATACAGTCTAACGTGTGGCTGATGAGATGGTGCATGACTGAGAGCTTCAGATGTTGGGATGATCGGGCACTCTTCCAAGGAATTTGGGACTTGGACAGACGTGTTGGTTTTGAACTCGAATTGGAGGGGGACTGATACCCATGGGGGAAGGTTTGTTAGCACTGCATAGGGAGTGGGGATGTGTTAAACATGAGCAGGGGAATGAAGAACCGGAGTGGATAATGGAGCGGTTGTGTGGGAAAGTCAGGAAGCTAAAGGATGAGCATCGTGAAGCTATTTTTTTTCCGAAATCCGTAATATTTCAATGTAAAGAGTGTTGTAGGAAAGGAAGATGAGCTTCACGCATGGATCAGCATATTGAATTACAGGATGGCGACTATTGATGTGATTTGGTTGGAATTGGTGAGGACTGGCTTTTCAGCATTCCAGGGTTCTGTAGCGTTAGACATGATTCAACAGACCAGGTCGGATTACAGAGGGAGCGGCCGCCTAAGGGAAAATATCACTGCATTGCTCAGACTGGACAGACTGGAGAGCTCATCTATTGAGTCTACATGGGTGAAACTGAGCAATAAGAGAGGAACGACCAGGTTAATGGGAAGACATTGTGCATCACCCAATGGTTACTGGGACTTAGCGGATCAAATTTGCAGAGAGATCACAGACAGTTGCAAGAAACATCGGCTTCTGATGGTAGGTAATGTTAACTGTACATTTATTGGCTGTGACATCCACATTTTAAAGGGCCGGATGGGATTGTGTATGTCAAATATGTCCAGGGAAGTTTCCATAATCAATACATTGCGGTCGTGACTGTAAACAGCACATACTGGAATTCTATCAGGGTACAAGATACGGCAGGCGACAAGCATGTGTGCAGGGATCTGGTGATCAAAATGCCATTAGTTTAAAGATCATTATGGGCAAGGATGTGTCTGGCCCTCGGGTTAAGAATCTAAATTGGAGAAAGGTCAACTTCAGTAGCATCGGAAGGGATCTGACGAAAGGGATTGGGACTGGTTGTTTTCTGGTAACAGATGTGCTTGGTAGGTGTGAGGCTTCCAAAACTGATATTTTGAGAGTACAAAGTTTGAATGCATGAATGACCACAAGTACATATTGAATCTTACTGACAGAATAAAAGGCAAGGGTAACATATTCAGGGAACCTAGGTTTTTGAGAGATATTGAGGCCCCGGGCGAATCATAAGTACAGGCTCGAGGGATCAGATGAGGCACTTGATGAGTAAAAGAAATGCAAGAGTTTCTAAAGTAAGAAATCAAGAGGGCTAAAGCACGGCATGAGTTTGCGCTAGCAGACAAGGGAAAGGAGAATACCAAACACTTCATCAAATATATTCAGAACAAAATTGGTCCTCTTGAAGTTCAGAGTGGGCCTTTATGCATGAAGATGGAAAAAAGTGGGGGAAATTTTAAATTAATTTTTTGCATTTATATTTAGTCAGGAGACATACAGAGTAGTTAGAGTGAGGCAAATCAGCAGTGAGATCGCGGACTCTATACAGATTACAGAGGAGGATATATTTACTGTCTTGAAGCAGGTTAGGGTAGAAACATCCCTGGGGCTTTGCTTCGTACCTCGTTTGAGGATAAACAGAGATTGCAGGTGCTTCAGTAAAGATATTTTAAATGTTTGATGCGGAAGTATTGGAGGATAGGTAATGTTTTTCTGCTACATGAAAGTCTGTAAGAATAAGCCAGGGAATTACAGGCTGGTGAGACTGACACCAGTGATGGGAAAGTTACCGGCAGGTACTCTAAGGGACTGAATATGAGCATTTGGATGGGCAAGGATTGATTAGGGATAATCAACACGGATTTGTGCCTAGTAGATCCCATCTAAGCAATCTTATAGCTTCTCGAGGAATTTACCAAGCAAATCATGAAAACAAGTTAGTGGAAGTTGTCTACAGGGATTTCAGCTAGGCCATTGACGAAGTCCATCATGGGAGCTTTGTCAATAAGATTTAAGTCGCTTGGCATTCATGACATGAGAGTATGCTAGTTTAGATAGTGGATTCACGAGAGAAGCTAAGAGTAGCAGCAGAGACTTGCTTCTCTGACTCTATGACTAGTGGTGTGGGGCAGGGATCTTGTTGTTGTCTGTCATATGTATCAACGCTCTGGATGATAATGTGGTAAACTGGGTCAGCAAATCTGGATGACACCAAGGCAGTGACAGCGAGAAAGGTTATCAGAGATTGCAGTGGGACGTGGAACAGATTAGAAATGGTGGAATGTAGATTGGGAGACAGAATTTAATGAAGACACGTGTGAGGTGTTGTACTTTTTGAGGATAAACCACGATAACACTAAGACATTGAGAGGTAGGACATTGAACAGTGCGGTGAAACTGAAGTGTCTGGGAATACAGATCCAAAATCTCTTGAAAGTGTTGTCGAATTTAGATGGCGTTGTAAAGCCTTTAGGACATGGGTCTGCATAAATCAAAATATTGAATACTGAAGTTGGGATATTATGTCAAAATTGATGTAGCACAGGCTAATTTGAAGCAATTTGTGCACCTACTTCTCGAAAGGATATCAATAAAGTTGAACGTGTTCAGAACAAATTTAAAGATTGTTGTCAGTACTTGAGCATCTGAGATCGAGGGAAAGTGTAAATAGGTTAGGAAATTATTCCATGGAGTGTAGGAGAACCAGAAGAGATGTGATAGACAAGTTTATTAAAGGTATAGATAGAGCAAGTGCAAAAAGGCATTTACAACTAAGGTTGGGTGGGACTGGAATTAGAGGTCATGGGGTAACGATAGCAGGTGATAGGTAAAATAACCATACAACCATATAAGAATTGCAGCACGGAAACAGGACATCTCGACCCTTCTAGTCCATGGCGAACGCTTACTCTCACCTAGTTTCACTGTCCCGCACTCAGCCCATAACCCTCCATTCCTTGCCTGTCCATATAGCGATCCAATTATACTTTAAATGACAATACCAAACTTGCCTCTACCATTTCTACTGGATGCTCATTCCACACATTTACCACTCTCTGAGTAAAGAAATTCCCCCTCGTGTTACCCTTAAACATTTGCCCCCTAACTCACAACTCATGTCCTCTTGTTTGAATCTCCCCTGCCCTCAATGGAAAAAGCCTATCAACGGCAACTCTATCTATCCCCCTCATAATTTAAAATACCTCTATCAAGATCCCCCTCAACCTTCTACGCTCTAAAGAATAAAGCCCTAACTTGTTCAACCTTTCCCCGTAACTTAGCTGCTGAAACCCAGGTAACGTTATGGCAAATCTTCTCTGTACTCTCTCTATTTTGTTGACATCTTTTCTATAATTCGGTGACCAGAACTGTGCACAATACTCCAAATTTGGTCTTGTACAATTATAACATTACATCCCAACTCCTATACTCAACGCTCTGATTTTTAAAGGCCAATATACCAAAAGCTTTCTTTACCACCCTATCCATGTGAGATTCCACCTTTACTATGCACCAATATTCCTATATCACTCTGTTCTACTGAATTCTTCAATGCCCTACCATTTTCCATGTATGTACTATTTGGATTATTCCTACCAAAATGCAGCACCTCACACTTATCAGCATTAAACTCCATCTGCCATCGTTCAGCCCACTCTTCTCACTGGCCTAAATCTCTCTGCAAACTTTGAAAACCTACTTCATTTTCCACAACGCCATCTACCTTAGTATCATTTGCATACTTACTAATCCAATTTACCACCCCATCATCCAGATCATTAATGTATATGACAAACAACATTGTACCCAATACAGATCCATGAGGCACACCACTAGTCACCGGCCTATAACCTGACAAACAGTTATCCGCCACTACCCTCTGGCATCTCCCATCCAGCCACTGTTGATTCCATTTTACCTCCAATATTAATACCTAACGATTGAACCTTCCTAACTAACCTTCGATGCAGAACCTTGTCAAAGGCCTTGTCTAAGAATACTTTACATTAATTTACCCACGGCTGACGTCAAACTGGCAGGCCTATATTTGCTAGGTTTACTCTAAGAACCCTTTTTAAACAATGGAACCACATGAGCAATACGCCAATCCACCGGCAACATCCCCGTTTCTAATGACATTTGAAATATTTCTGTCAGAGTCCCTGCTAGTGAATATCCTGTCAGGACCCAGAGATTTATCCACTTTTATATTCCTTAAAGGCGCCAGTACTTCCTCCTCTTTAATCGTCATAGTTTCCATAACTTCCCTCTTGTTTCCCTTACCTTACACAATTCAATATCCATCTACTTAGTGAATACCGAAGAAAAGAAATTGTTCACAATCTCCGCCATCTCTTTTGGCTCCACACAAAGCTGTCCTCTCTACGTGTGATAATAATAAACCAATTCCAATTTCAGTTCTACTTCTTTCACCAGGAAAAACAAAATCATTCACCTCCCTGTTCTGTAAAATAATATGTATCAAGTACATAAACCTACTGTTACTAAAAAATAATTATCACACATAGTGATAATATCACACATAATAATGATTATCACACATAGTGAGGGACCAATTTTATCCCTCACTATCCTTTTGCTATTAATATAACTGTAGAAACCCGTCGGATTTATTTTAACCTTACTTGCTAAAGCACCCTCGTATCTTTTTTTAGCTTTTCTAATTTCTTTCTTAAGATTCTTCTTACATTCATTATATTCCTCGACAACCTCATATACTCTATGCTGCCTATATTTATTCTAGATATCTCTCTTTTTCCTAACCAAGTTTCCAACATCCCATGTCTCTCTCAAACGTTGAACCTTTCCTTTCAACCTAAAAGGAACATAAAGATTCTGTACCCTCAAAATTTCACCTTTAAACGATCTCCATTTCTCTATTACATCCTTCCCATGAAACAAACTGTCCCAATCCACTCCTTCTGAATCCTTTCGCATCTCCTCAATGTTAACCTTTCTCCAATCAAAGATCTCAACCCTGGTTCCAGTCCTATCTTTCTCCAGAATATGAAGGGGAATTTGTTCACTCAGAGGTTGCTGAGGGCGTGTAACGTGCTGCCATCGGAATTAGTCGATGCACATTCGATTTGAACATTTATGATCAGTTTGGATAAGTTCATTCAATGGGGGAGTTATGTGCGTCTCCAGAACGGGTTCAGATCAATGTCAGGTCGGTGTGGACTAGATGAGCAGAAGAATCTGTTGCTGTACTGTACAGTTTCATGACTATGGGTAGGTCGAACTATGGCAGGATCGCTGTTGATTTTCCCTGGGGTAATTGCTGGTGATCCCCAGCAGGTTTACCCTTCCCTGCCGGGCTCTGTGGGAGGTGGGGGGGGGGCAGTGTCAGCCTACGGCTGGGAATTGGCAGTGAGGTGCAGACAGCAAATTCAGAACTATTGTGCATGTGTCACAGACCAAAGCCGACTGGTGGTAATGTTGATTAAGAGGTTTGGACTGAAATTGTCAGCTGCCTCACGTGGGATGTAGTGTTCAGTATGGTGTGTGGCTCTTCACTAAAATTCAATCTGGTTGGTATTAGGTGAATGCACTCCAGTAGCACAAGAACCATTTGTAATTCTGTGTTAGCTATTCCAATGCTGCACTTCCAGGTGTTAACAGTATATGCTGTAGTAATTACAAACTCAAATTGGAATAGTCACAAGAAACAGAAGGTAACAGAAACATGAGGCATGTTCGGATATTGATCAAAAAATGGCTCAGTAGTTCAAATGAGAGACGATAATCAGTGTGGCCTGGTCAATTGAAAATCAGGGTGAAAGTAGACTCGAGAAATGAGATGAGAAATAGCTCACTATATATTTGATTTGTGGGAATCCCGTGGGTCATCAGGAGAACGCAGATTGGTGAATGGACATTAAGGTCGAACACTGGGAACCTGATGTGATACCAAAAACAGTGGTGTAAAGTGGTCCCGTGTCCACTTGCAGTATCCTTCAAGTGACGTTTTACTAAAGTCACCTGTCAATCATTGTCTGTATCCTAACCCGTCTAAAAATGAATGTGTTCCGACAATTGGATAGAGGATTGTATTGGTGAATATAGGTTCAGTGTTTCTGCAGATGTAAACTCTTTTCTTGATGTTAACCCCAAGCATTGCAGGATTGTCATAGCCCAGTGGTGCCGCTGTGCCTGTTCTGTCGGTCTGTGATTGATTCAGTAGAATCTACACTGAATCTATGTTCCTTCCACTTACGTGATACTCCTGCTCATTGAAATGATGATCATGTGTTAACATGAAGCCGACTCCCTCCATGCCCTCCTCAATCGCCTGCTCCAGTCGCTCCGTGTAGAATCTCGTCAACCTCACAATTTGACAGGAAGGCGGAGATTGCAGAGTTCAGATCTGTAGTCAGTCACAGAACATAAAATAGTAGAGTGCACCATGCGTATGCCAACACGATGCCGTTTAAACCAATCCCATCTTCAGGAACATGGCCAATGTCCGTCCGTTCCCGGCCTCTCAGATGCTGCCGGGTATCTGTTTCCAGTCCCTCCCTCGGCAGCACATTCCAGATACCGATCACTCTCTGTGGAGAACATGCGTCCTAAATCCCCCTTAAACTTTACCCTCTAACCTTAAGCATATTCCCTCTGGGATTTGTGGCGAAACTCGTCTGCACCCTGTCCACTCATATCATTCTCGTGATGTGGTTACCAGATTTGTGCACAAAACTGAAAATGTCTCTTAACCAACGTTCATCCAGTTATAGCCCATCTTTAACAAATACCTCAACTTATCGGTGGCACACTACCAACTGTGTTGCCACTCTCAGGGAGCTGCGCATATCCATCACAAAACCCGTCCGTGCATCAATCTTATTAACGCTTCCCGCATTCACCGTGCACATCGTTGCGAACTTGACCTGCCAAAGTGCAACTTCTCACATTTGCCCGAATTAACACTTGCCTGGTAATTCTCTGTTCATATTCCTACAGTGTTGCTAATTGGATTAAACACTTTGACAACAGTCTCAAATTTAATGAACTCCGCCAACTCTGTAAATCGACGAATCATTCCACTCATGGAGTTTTACATCATAGTTCATTATTGATTTATTTACATCACACACGGCGCATGGTGAAACAGTGAACCTTGCGGACTCTACTGATCACAGACCTTCAGCCAGAATAATGCTTATCCAGTCCTGACTCTTTCTAATGTGCCCAAGACAACTCTGAAATCAATGTACAAATTCTCCGATAAAGATGCCTCTAACCGAAACGTCGATAGTTAAATTCTTTCTACAATACTACCTGACCTGCTGAGTTCCTCCAGATTTTGTACGCTGCCCTCTCTGCTTATCATTTTGTTTTACTTTAATCCTGTTCGCCAATGTCATTTCAGTAGCCACCACCACCCACTCCTGATTCCCTGTTTAAAATTTCGTTCATAGAAACAGACACCGGGAAACTATCCTCTCCTCCATTGTGCAACAACCCGAAAATCCGGGGAGAATTCACCATTGCCCTTCCAAAAGAGAAGGCAACATTTGTTTCTATCACCGGCTGTCGAAGGCATATCTCACATCAGGATGTACCAAATACTAACAGAAATTCTGTCTGTTCCCTGGACTGTTACCTTGCTCGCTGCTATATTCCTGTCTGAGTTTCGCCTGCACCCTCATGGTAGCGGAGTGATTCGACCATCTCCTTGTTAGATACCTGCGCTGGAGCTGGTGAATTGTTCCAGTGCCCAAGGTCACTTTATCAGTAGGATTAATGACCCCGTTTGATGGTACTTTCTCTCTGCCCCTTTATCGCTGAAGTTTATTTCTCTGAACTACTGGTGATCTGACCTCACGTGTACCAGAAGGTCAGAGCTTTAATGACAATGAGCCCAATGAACATACCTGTGTCCATTCTGTCTTTGGTTGAGTGTCGTCCACTTGTTTGCCGTCCAGGTAGAAGAAAGCCCCGGCTGCGGGCAATGACCTGAAAATACACAAATTAAGCAGAGTGAGTCCTTTACTTTGCCCTTCATAATTTAAAGCACTTTTGTAAGGTCATTGCCCACTCTCCTACATTCCAGGGAGTAAATGGAGATTGGAACAAATACTTCCAACTGTAGACAAATTTCAAGAAGATAGCAAGAACATATAAGGAAACTCTCTTAAAGAAGCGTTGCATTGAAGCTGAAGAAACAAACAGAATTGGAAAAAAAAACCCAAGAGATCAGAGAAATCAAAGGAACATTTCATCTAGAATGAGTGTAGGAAAAAACATCGGAAGCTGAATTATTCTCACCTTAATTCCCCGAGAATATTATGGCAACGTGGATACTGTGTGTCGTGTCTTACAAGAAGCCCCTCTCACTGCTCTACGCGGATCTCTCGTAACCATGGCAACACACAATGCTGGAGGAACTCAGCAAGTCAGGAAGCATCCATGGACAGTCAATGTTGTGGACCGAGTCCCTTCATCAGGACTGGAATGGAAAGGAGAAGGAGCCAAACGATTGACTGATTTGGAAGGCACGGCTCGTTGTTCTGTGAGTAACGGTGTTCAGGGTCTCTGTGTCCATGCCCTGTCCTTGCACATTCTTCTGAACAGGGAGCGGCCATTCTGCTGGAATCAAATCCATACCGGTTCGACAAGTCACTGTTGTTCAAATGTGAAGGAAGTTTAATATGTTATTTAAACCTTTCTGCTACATGGCGCGATGTAAAGAACATTACCTGTAGTCTCCGAGGTGACTGTAATATATTTTTCCATAGATGCTGCCCTGCTTGCAGAGTTCCTCGGCCATTTTGTGTCTGCTTCTCGGATTTCCAGCATCTGCTGATCTTCTCCTGTTTTAGAGAGATCGGTGACGGGTGGGGTATTTCGCATGTCACTACCGGGGTAAAAGATGCTTTCTGCCCGCACTGGTTAGAGACAACCCTGGAGAGTATTTATGGTTGACGGCAAAGACCTCGTTTGTCTTAATCCATTTGGACAATAACTGACTCGTTAACATGAACACGTCAGGACTCCCTCCTCCCACTAAATTCACTTCCGATCCCGACCAAAGCGGAGCCTCGCTGTAAATGCTGAATAATGGTACAGAATCATAGACAACACTTACTTCTGATGTTGTAACCGGACAGTGTTCAGTGTGGTCCCGGGAAATCAGTCTGACAACCCGGGTGACCGAAAGTGTTCCTGTACCGGTGTTCTCACCCTGTACGGAGAGTTGAGTCTGAGCTGCTGCTCCCGAGGCCACTCGGCTATGACGTGACCGTCGCTCATCAGATTGACAAGGCCGGGTGAGCCGGGGTAGAGCTGGACGGCCGCGGTCCGGGTCACACTAACTCTCACTGGCTCAGGACGGGTCTGACAGCGGGAGGAGGCGGGAGTGGGATCATGTAGCAACACTAAAGAGGAAAACAAACAGGCTGCGTTAACCTTTCTGTCCGGATTTCCATGGAGATCTCGCCTTTTTCTTTCATCGCAACCAGTGGGGTAGAGTTTCTCTGTTTGGCTCAGCGAGTCCCAGGCTGCGAATTTGATCCAGCCTGGGTTCTGTGAGGATCTGAGATCCGCCTTCTGTGTAAGAAAGTCTGCCTGACATGGATAGAGTTTCAGCTGAAACTCCCCTCACTTGTTCAGGTACAGGGAGCGTCCTTTCCGCTGCAATTAAACCAAACACATACGACTATATATGTAAGATGGAAATACAATAATCTCTCAGTGATAGAGTTAATAAATGAATGTCAGTGAATTCCCCTGAATCGAGAAGTCCTGAGAAAATCTTGGAACAGATTTATTGTACGCGACCCGGGGTTCAATGTCTGGTGGAGACCGGATTCAGATGGAGAAATGGAGAACATCCGGCATGGAACGGGTTAAATTGGCGCAGGGTCAGTCCCGAGGCGACCTATCCGCCGAGCAACCACAGTCTCTCCTGCCTCCTTACATTCTCCCTTCACCAAGCTTACTCAAATTTCACCCAAGTTCTCTGCGACTAGAAGTATTGAGAGAAGTGATTTCAGAAAGCAATTAAAGGATTTGGGCCGAGTTCAGTGGAATAGGGTCCTTTTGTTCTGAGAAATATTTAAGCTGATTTCATTCCACGCCAGACAGCATCGGGGCGGAGCTCACAGAGCAAAGTGGAGATCAAGTTCACAGCTTGGAATTTATTTAACAAAGAACACCTCCCCGGGGGTTGTAATGAAATATCACAGAATACACAGCAGTCCGTCCAGAAAATGTTTTCAATCATCAGAAGCTCAACCCAGCCTCTGCGGTTCCTTTCTGTATTTCGCACCATCCCCCACTCGCCGAACAATTCCAGGCCTGGATCAGGTTGTTCTTCAGCGTGGGGTCGATCTACGACTGTTGCAACCCGCCGATGTCACTGCTCATCCCATTCGCGTCTCCCACAAGCTCATTGAGAGGCCGGTCACAGGGCACAAATCAAGATCCAGGCTGCTTCATTTAGTTTAATTCAGGAGCTTTTGTTCCTTTCCAGAAAACTGAAGTCTCAACAGACTCAAATGTGACCCAGATGGGCCAGATGTGACCCAGATGGCCCAGATGACCCAAACGACCCAGATAACCCAGATGGGCAAGATGTGACCCAGATGGCCCACATGACCCAGATGACCCAGATGGGCAAGATGTGACACAGATGACCCAGATGGGCCAGATGTGACCCAGATGGCCCACATGACCCAGACGACCCAGATAACCCAGATGGGCAAGATGTGACCCAGATGGCCCACATGACCCAGATGACCCAGATGGGCCAGATGTGACTCAGATGGCCCACATGACCCAGATGACCCAGAAACCCAGATGGGCCAGATGTGACCCAGATGTCCCACATGACCCAGATGGCCCAGAAACCCAGATGGGCCAGATGTGACCCAGATGTTCCACATGACCCAGATGACCCAGATGGGCCAGATGTGACCCAGATGACCCAGATGGGCCAGATGTGACACAGATGTCCCACATTACCCAGATGGGCCAGATAACCCAGATGGGCCAGATGACCCAGATGACCCAGATGGGCCAGATGTGACACAGATGACCCAGATGGGCCAGATGTGACCCAGATTGCCCACATGACCCAGATGACCCAGATAGCCCAGATGGGCCAAATGACCCAGATGACCCAGATGGGCCAGATGTGACCCAGATGGCCTACATGACCCAGATGACCCAGATGGGCCAGATGTGACTCAGATGGCCTACATGACCCAGATGACCCAGATGGGCCAGATGTGACCCAGATGAGCCAGATGTGACCCAGATGGGCCAGATGACCCAGATGGGCCAGAGGTGACCCAGATGTGACCCAGATTGGCCAGTTGACCCAGATGGGAGGCGATGGGCAGGCAAGGCATAAGATAAGAGAGGGAAAATGGGATGAGGTCTGGTGAAGGGGGGGGGGCATTACCAGAAATTCGAGAAATCGATGTCATGACATCAGGTTGGAGGCAACCCAGACGGAATATAAGGTTTTGTTCCTCTAACCCGAATGTGGCCTCATCGCGATAGTAGAGGATCTTCCGGCGGACGGAGCATAGGTGCTAGGCGAAGCGATCTCCCATCCTCCGTCGGGTCTCAGCGTTAAACAGGAGGAGGAACAGCAGGAGCTCCGGACACAGTACACCATCCCTACAGCCTCACCAGTGAAGCGTCGCCTCACCTGGAAGGACTGTTTGTGATCCTGAATGGTAAAGAGGGAGGAGATGACGGGGCGGGTGTAGCATTTGCTTTGCTTCCAAGGATAAGCCCCAGGAGGGAGATCAGTGAGAGGGTCTGATTTATGTGCTGGTCGCGAAGGCTGTTGGGGTGGTGAAACCTATCCCGGGTAGGGTGGCGGGAGGATCGGGTCAGAGCAGACGTGCACGATATGGAAGAGATGCGGTTGAGGGCAGCGTTGATGGTGGAGGAAGGGAAGCCGCTTGAAAAAGGAGGATCTCCTTCGCTCTGGAATAAAAAGCCTCATCCTGAGATCAGATGTGCTGGGGACGGGGGAATTGAGAGAAATGCATCGCGATTTTACAGATAACAGGATGGGAATAGTTATAACCCTGGCAGCTTTGAGAGTCCGTGGGTTTGCAGTAGACATCAGTGGATAAGCTGTCTCCTGAGACAGAGTCAGTAAAAACAAGTACTGAAAGGTTGCGCCTCAATTTTGAGACTTTGCCCTCTAGTGCTGGATATGCTCACCAGAGGAAACATCCCCTCCACATCAACCCTATCCCGTCCATTCAACACTCGGTAGGTTTCAATGAGATCGCCCCGCATTCTTCTGAATTCCAGTAAGTACAGGCGCAATGCCGCCAAATGCTTCCCGTATGTTAACCCTTTCATTCCCGGAATCATCCTTGTGAGATTTCTCTGAACTCTCTCCGAGGACAACACTTCCTTTCAGAGATACCGGGCACAAGAATGTTGACGATACTCCAAGTACAGCATGACTAGTGCCTGATAAATGCTCAACGCTATCCCTTTGCTTCTGTATTCATGGGCTGATCTACAGAGGGAATCCGAGTTCATAACTCCCATATAGTGGTTCCAGTGTCAGGCAGTTATGTTGCAACTCTATAAATCTCCATTTTAACCACATCTGGAGAATTGCATTCTAATACTGGAATAATGCAGAAGCTTTGGATGGTAACTAGAAGACGCTTAACAAGATGCTGCCTGGATAAAGTAAGACTGGACAATCCAGGGGAATTTGCTCTGTACGGGAGAGGCTGTGGGAAGCCCTACAGAAGTTTATGGGTACCTGAGAAGCACAGACAGAGTGGACAGCCGGTATTGTGTCTCCAAGTAGGAAATGTCTACTACCAGACGACACGCACTTCAGCAGAAACGGGGAACAGTACTTCACTGGTCCTTTTTGCGATGTTTATTTATTTTGTAATTTAGTGCATTTTTTCTCTCTTTTCATGACACTGCTGCTGTAAAACAAACACCTTATATTAGACTGTAATGTTCAACTTGACTCTGAATGTTTAAAGTAGATGTGTGTTGTAACTTTTGTTTTTTTTTCGGACTCATAGTGATGGTGTCTGGAAGGAATTCCAGGGGAGGTGGTGGAGGCAGATGTGGTAGAGGCTATTAGATACCACGTGAATGGTTGGAGAATGGAGGGATGTGGACCTTGTGTAGGCAGAGGGGACTGGTTTAGTGAGACATAAAGTGACCGGTTCTATTGGTCCAGAACAACACAGTGAGCAGAAGGGCCTGTTCCCCTGCTGTCATTGTTCTATGTCGCTGAGACCACGGCTGGAGAACTGTGCAACTCTGGCCGGCCGCCTCAGAAAGGACGTGATTAAACTGGAATTCGCAGTAAAGATTCACAACTTTTGTTGCCGGCCGGGGAGAACGGGAGTCAAAAGGAGACTCGATTGTGACTGTGCACTGACCCCAAAACTGAGCATGATGCACCACCGATTCTCCCCTCCGCCACCACAGGCCCCATTGTCACGATGTAATTGTCGGGTTACAAAAAGAGTGACAAATGACACAAATTGTTCAATGATAGAATGGTTGCACATAAGTCACAAACACCCGCTTTTGGTGGAACTACAGCTCCCATCGGGCACCGCGCTCAGTCAGCTTCAGCTGCCGAACATGCGGGGCCGCGGAGCCATCTGGCAGTTGTAGTCCAAAGTCTCAGCTTCTCACTCGTTCCCTGCTTCAACACTATTTCTCAGCCATCAGAAACATCTGTTGGAACAGATTCACCGTGACGTCGGAGGAGAACCACGCCTGTCGTTGTGGACACAGAGGTCGGCAACCACCGATAACAGGAATTAGGACAATTAATGCCTCACATTCACCACCCTACTCTGAATAAATTCCTCCTCATCTCTGTTGTGAGGGAAGTTTGGAACAAGTGGTGTCCCGCAGGGTCGGGTGCTGGGACATTGGTTATTTGTATATTTCTCAATGTGAGTGTGTGAGGCCTCCGTCGGAGAGGGTCGACCATGGATGTTGCGTCCTAACTGTCCAGATATGCACCACAGAATCCTCAGATAAATACTCCGGACATGGTCTGACCAGAGTGTTATAAATTACAACATAACCACCTGGCTTTTGAACTCAGTGCTTCACGAATAAAAGCCGATATTCTGTAAGCCTTCTTCACCACCTAATCGACCTGTTTCGCCACATCCAACGAGCTGTGTACTTGCATCCCAAGAACTGTCTCTCCGCAACACTGTTCGGCATCTTGCCGTTGGCAGTGAACAAAGTTTCTACAGCACATTACAGGCCTTTCGGCCCACAATGATGTGCTGACCATGTCACATACTCTAGAAACTGCCAAGAACTTCCCTACCGCATAGCCCTCTGTTTTTCTAAGCTCCATGAACCTAAATAAGAATCTCTTAAAAGACCCTATTCTATCCACCTCTGCCATCTTCGCAATGCATCCCATGCCCCACCACTTTCTGTGTGAAACACTTACCTCTGACACCCCCTTTGTACCTACTTCCAAGCACCTTAAAACTGTGCCCCCTCGTGTTAGCCATTTCAGCCCTGGGAAATAGCCTCTGGCAATCCACATGATCAGTGCCTCTCATCATTTTATACACGTGTATCAGGTCACCTCTCACCCTCCGGCGCTCCAGGGAGTAAAGGCCAAGTTCACTCTGCCTATTATCATAAGGCATGCTCTCCAATCCAAGCAACATCCTTGTAAATCTCCTCTGCACTCGCTCTATAGTATCCACATCCTTCCTGTAGTGAGGTAACCAGAATTGGACACAGTACTCCAAGAGGGGTCTAACTAAGGCGTTGTTTCTCTGTAACATCACCTCACAGCTCTTGAAATCAATCCCACAGTTGATGAAGCCCATTACGTCATACGCCTTCTTAGCAACACTGTCAACCTACGCAGCAGCTCCGAGTGTCCTGTGGACACAGACGCCAGGATCTCGCTGATCTGGGTCATCGGACAGGGTTATGACTTGAATTATGATTTGTTCAGTGTTGCCACCTCCCCTGACCCCCGTCTCCCTGCCGGTCCCAACCCCGGGAGGGTGGGAGTTTATCTCAGTTATGAGTACGGGACAGTTTCATTTTACAACGCGGTGACCAGGTCCCATCTCCGCACCTTCAGTGAGAATAAATTCACGGGGAAACTTCATCCTTTCTTCTGGACTTGGGATGGGGGCTGTACTGACTGGAAAAGGGAGGTCATGTTGAATCTTGGAAAGACCGTAAGACATAAGAGCAGAATGTGGCCGTTCAGCCCATCGATTCTGCTCCGCCATTCTATCATCGCAGATCCCGGATCCCACTCAACCCCATACACCTGCCTTCTCGCTATATCCTTTGATGGCCTGATCGATCAGGAAATGATCAACTTCCGCCATAAATATACCCACAGACAGCTTCCACCGCAGCCCGTGGCAGGGTATTCCACCGGTTCACTACTCTCTGGCTAAAAATATTCCTCCTTACCTCTGTTCAAAAACATCTCCCCTCAATGTTGAGGCTGTTCCCTCTAGTGATGATAACACCGTGAACTCCCTGGGCAGTCAGTAGGGTCTAAACAGCTGCTCCACATCTGGGCAACAAAGGATTGGAGCACATGCATATTCTTGGGGGTTGCACCAAGCATTGTTGACCATGAAGCATACCCCACCTCCTTTACTCCTCCCAGTGAGGGGCTTCCACCTGTCCACAGGGAACAGGGAGAACCCAAAGGGTTCGATGGCGTTGTCCGGTGTCTCCTCCGTCAACCAGGTCTCCGCAAAGCACAAAACGTTACATTATTTTGTTTCCCGCTGGTGAGAGATTCTGGCTGTCAGTTCACACAGCTTGTTGTCCACGGACTGGGTTTTAATCACGCTGGGAATATGAGCTTGTTGGATTATGTAATATGTCCCACTGTCGCGTTCTTGGTAAACCCACATTGAGTTTCTCAATTCTTTTTAGGATGCACGATTTAATGAAGTCGGAGGATTCCGTTCTGCTTGAGAATGTTGATTCGTCAGTATAATGTGGAAAATTATAATGATATGTTAAACATTGCTGCAGAGGAATCAAAAGATAACTTAACTGGGATTGTTTCTGTGCATGAATTACAGTTAAAGATAAAGAAACAATTTACCTACCATTTATCAGTATATATAGTAGAATCTGTTTCCCTCAATTTAGGCTTACAGTGGGCGGTGGAAATTTGTTCATGTAAAGTTATAATTTGTTCAGATGCCTGTTCGGGTTTGTTGAGTCTTAAAAAATGTAATTTTGCAGAAGGACAGATTTACTCATCAAACATTATTTCATACGCAGTGTATTGGTTTATTTGTCCAATTCCTATGGGTCCCTGCACACAGCGGTTCAGTTACAAAAGCTGTTAAAATTTCAACTAGCACATCAGAAGCTAAGGGGTTGGTAGGTTATGAACTATATCGAGATTGGTGGGATAAAGGACATCATAGGAGACACCTTTACAGAATACATACCTGTTGGGTTTACGGGAGATCGGGGGTGAAACAGGAAGATAAGGAATTACATTGACTCGACTTAGAATTTGGCACACTATGCTTCATTATTCCTTCGTTCGTGTTGGAAAACATTACTCTGTGTCGTGTAGTTTTCATTTAAAAGTTTTCAGAAGTAATGGCAGTAATTTTTATTTAATTCGCGGTATTGTGTTTCGTTACGGACAACCTATAGGACTTTTGAGGGGTTATTTAAGTTTCAT
>NW_027331950.1:2274280-2374280 GCF_048418815.1 Hemitrygon akajei | reverse complement strand
TAAAATAATAAATACTGCCTGTGGGATCCCAGTTTCTATCTCATAACAACCTGAATATAACTTTCCCACCCATACCTGACACAAAACGTTCAATTAAAACAACTCAAAGTTAGACACCAGCCCTTCCATCCTCATTTCCAAAATTTATTAAAAATTCTTTCCTTCCATAAATAACATCTGCCTTTTGAATAGTAAAAATACTGCTGTTACAACATCTATATTTAACTGGTTTTACTAATACCATCTTCCAAATATAAAAATGTATTCAATGTCATACTTGCCCATCCAGACCATTACAAGACGTACAAATAGAAACAATCAGAAAAAAATGTACAATAGCCCTCTCAATTGCATTTCCAAAAATTTATCAAAAGTCCATCAATAAATATTATTTGCCTTTTCAATATCAAAAATATTGCTATTACAACTCTTTATTTAACTGTACTTTCCTAATATGATCTTCCAAACCCAAACTGATTCCAATGTTATTTAAGGCAGAGATTGCTAGGTATCTGAGTAGCCAGGGTATCAAAGGTTATGGTGGAAGGTGGGGGAGTGGGACTAAATGGGAGAATGGATCAGCTCATGATAAAATGGCAGAGCAGACTCGATGGGCCGAATGACCGACTTCTGCTCCTTTGTCTTATGGTCTTATTCTACCGTTCCAAATTCCCCTCTGATAAAACGTGAAATGACCTCTTTTATCAAAAATATAATTCAAACACTCAATTACCATACATTCCACAAGTTTACATAAATGAGACTTTAATGATATTGGTCTACAAGAAGGACGATCAGACGGGGAGATCCGGGTTTTAGAATGGGAACTACTACAACCATTTTCCATGAGAAAAGTCGATGGCCAAACCTCCAAATACGATTCAGAAAGTTAATATTCTCACAAAAGAAAATTACACACATAACTGTTGAATCAAGATTTTCTACAAGTTCATGATACATTTTATTCCCATTCACAACACTATACTTTGCCCCTTTCCTTATAAAACTGACAACACCATGCCTCTACCAACTAACCTGTCAAGCCAAACGACAATATAATCCTGCACAGCAATAAAACTTAAAATGTGCAGGTTTCCTGAACAGATATAACATCGGAAGAATCTGACAAATCGGAAATAAACTGCTGAAAGTGTTGACCATGTAAAATCAGGCTTCTTGCATTTCACTTCAATATTTCAATTCCATTACATATCTTCACAAGTAGACTGGGATGCAGAAACCCCTACAAATCAGAGCTTCATTTACAGGTTCCCACATAACACCAGTTACACCAAGATACCTTTCTGCAGCTTTCACAATCATTTTAATTTCCTCAGTAGGATGAGATGTCTGATCAGTACAATTCACCACATCGGTTATAAACATCACAAACTTCATTTTATCCAGCAGTGAAGTATCTTTGGTGAGAGAACTGTGACGCCGGTATATATCCACTGACATCACAGTCTATTCTCTGAGTGGGATCACTTTATCCAGTTTACCTGCTCTGCTTGCTGTACTTGTCCTTGAACAGGCCCTTCTGCTCACTGTGTTGTTCTGAACCCATTGAACTGGTCATTTCATGCCTTACTAAACCAATCCCTTCTGCCTACACAAGGAACACATCCCTCCATTCTCCTCACATTCACGTGGTATCTGATAGCCTCTTTCGCATCTGCCTCCATCACCACCTGATATTCACTCCAGACACCCACCACGATGGGAATGAAAAACAAAACTTGAAACGCAAATCTCCTTTAAACATCCTGAGTCAGGTTTTTAACATCATTGACTTTTCTAATTGTTTTTTTCCAACAGCAGCTATGCAGAGAAAAGATACAAAATTACACTAAATTACAAAATACTTCAATAGTGCAAAAAGGACCAATGAGGATGTGTTCCCCCTTTCTCCTGAAGTGCATGCCCACTGGCATTGGACATTTCCTCCTTAGATAAACAATCCCGGCTGTCCACTCTGTCTGTGTCTCTCACATTCCTGTAAACGTCTGTGAGACCTCCCTCAGCCTCTGCCACTCCGGAGAAAATTACCCGAGATTGTCCGGTCTCACTTTATCCAGGCAGCATCCTGTTAAGCCTCTTCCACTCACCATCCAAAACCTCCGTATTATTCCTGTATTCGAATGCAATTCTCCAGATGTGGGTAAACTAGAGATTTATACAACTGCAACATAACTGTCTGACAATGGAACCACTATCTGGGAGTTATGAACTCGGATTCCAAGATCCCCCTGTAGATCAATCCAGTCCAATCTCGCCCCATGAATATAACAGCAACGAGATAATGCTGAGGCTTTATAAGACACGAGACAGGCCGCACTTGGAGTATTGTCAACAGTGTTGGGCCCCATATCTCAGACAGGATGTGGTGTCATTGGAGAGAATCCAGAGGAGGTTCAGAAAGATGGTTTCGGGAATGAAGGAGTTAAAACATGAGGAGCACTTGGCAGCTTTGACCCTGTGTTCACTGGAACTCAGAAAAATGCGGGGCATCTCATTGAAACCTACCGAATGTTGAAAGGACTGGATAAGGTGGATGTGGAGAAGGTATTTCCTGTGGTGGGGCACAGCCACAAAGTCGAGGGGCCACCTTTTCAAACAGAGGTAAGTAGCTTATTTTTTGTATTAGCCAAGGTGTATTGGATCTGTGGAATGCTCTGCCACAGACTGCGGTGGAGGCCGAGTGTGTGGGTATATTCAAGGCGGAAGTTGGTCGTTTCCTGATCGGTCAGGGCATCAAAGGATATGGCGGGAGGTCAGATATCTGGAATTGAGTGCGATCTGGGATCAGCCATGATGGAAAGGCGGCAGACTCGATGGGCTGAATGGCCTAATTCTGTTCCTATGCCTTATGGACTTATGAACACAAGCCCCCTCAATCATGATGAATCTCCTCTGCACTCTTCCAGCACAAAACATCCTTTGTACAGAATGCTAAGCGGAACTGAATGTAACTTTTCAAGAACGTTGTCAAGTCAGGCAGCATCTGTTGAGGGGAATAGAGTCGATGGTTGGGACAGAACCGCTCCCTTACGGCACTAACACAGGCCCTTCGGCCCAACCTTACCATGCTGTCCTCCTGTCCATTTAAACTAATCCCTCTGCCTGTCTTTGACACAGAACACAGAAATCTACAGCACATTACAGGCTCTTCAGCCCACAATGTTGTACCGACCATGTAACCTACTCTAGAGACTGCCTAGGATTTCCTGATCGTATATCCCTCTATGTTTCTAAGCTCCATGAACCTATCTAAGAGTCTCTTAAAATATCCTATTGTATCCACCTCCACCATCGCTGCAGGCAGTGCATTCCATGCACCCACCACTCTCTGTGTAAGAAACTCACCCCTGACATTCCCTCAGTACCGACTTCCAAGCAGCTTAAAACTACGTCCCCTCGTGTTAGTCACTTCAAGCCTGGGAAAATGCCTCTGGTTATCCACATGGTCAAAGCCTCTCATCATCTTATTACAATTACTTATGTACAGGTTAGGAGAAATATAGCTTCAACATCACCTCACAGCTCTTGAACTCAATCCCATGGTTGATGAAGGCCATCACACCAGACGTTTTCCTAACAACACTGCCAACCCCCACAGCAGCTTTGAGTGTCGTATGGACATGGACCCCAAGATCTCTCTGACCCTCCACACTGCCAAGAGTCTTACCATTAATATTATATTCTGTGTTCAAATTTGACCTGCAGAAATGAATCTCTTCATCTGTGTTGAACTCCATCTGCCACTTCCCAGTTCTGCATCCGAGGCGAGGAAATAGATTGCTGAGCCTCTGGCTAGGGTCATTATGTCCTCATTGTCCACGGGAATGGTCCCGGAGGATTGGAGGGAGGCGAATGTTGTCCCCTTGTTCAAAAAGGGTAGTAGGGATAGTCCGGATATAGACCATTGAGCCTTACATCTGTGGTGGGAAAGCTGTTGGAAAAGATTCACAAAGATAAGATTTATTGGCATTCAGAGATCATGGTCTGATCAGTGACAGTCAGCATGGCTTTCTGAAGGGCAGATCATGTCTAGCAAGCCTGATGGAGTTCTTTTAGGAGGTGACCAGGCATATAGATCAGGGTAGTGCAGTGGATGTAATCTACATGGATTTTAGTAATGCATTTGATAAGGTTCCACACGGTAGGCTTATTCAGAATGTCAGTAGGCATGGGATCCAGGGATGATTGACCAGGTGGATTCAGAATTGGTTTGCCTGCAGAAAGCAGAGAGTTGTGGTGGAGGGAGTACATTCGGATTGGAGGGTTGTAACTAGTGGTGTCCCACAAGGATCAGTTCTGTGACCTCTACTTTTCGTGATTTTTATTAACGACCTGGATGTCGGGGTAGAACGATGAGTTGGCAAGTTTGCAGAAGACACAAAGGTTGGTGGTGTTGTGGATAGTGCAGAGAATTGTCAAAGATTGCAGAGAGACATTGATAGGATGCAGGAGTGGACTGAGAAGTGGCAGATAGAGTTCAACCTGGAGAAGCGTGGGGTGGTAGACTTTGGAGGGACAAACTCCAAGGCAGAGTACAAAGTAAATGGCAGGATACTTGGAAGTGTGGAGGAGCAGAGGGATCTGGGTCTCCATGTTCACAGTTCCCTAAAAGTTACCTCACACGTAGACAGAGTCGTTAAGAAAGCTTATGGGATGTTAGCTTTTATAAGTCGAGGGACAGAGTTTAAGAGTCACGGTGTAATGATGCAGCTCTATAAAACTCTGGTTGGGCCACACTTGGAGTACTCTGTCCAGTTCTGGTCACCTCACTATAAGAAGGATGTGGAAGGATTGGAAAGGTTACAGAGGAGATTTACCAGAATGCTGCCTGGTTTAGAGGGTGTGCAATATGATCAGAGATTAAGGAAGCTAGGGCTTTACTCTCTGGAGAGAAGGAGGATGAGAGGAGAAATGATAGCGGTATAGTTGATATTAAGGGGAATAGATAGAGTGGACAGCCAGCGTCTCTTCCCCAGGGCACCACTGCTCAATACAAGAGGACATGGCTTTAAGGTAAGGGGAGGGAAGTTCAAGGGAGGATAATAGAGGAAGATTTTATACTCAGAGAGTGGTTGGTGCGTGGAATGCACTGCCCGAGTCAGTGGTGGAGGCAGATACACTAGTGAAGTTTAAGAGACTACTAGACAGATATATGGAGGAATTTAAGTTTAGGGAGGCAGAGTTTAAGTGGCGGCACAACATTGTGGGCCGAAGGGCCTGTACTGTGCTGTATGGTTCTATGTTCTATCTATTTCCCGCTGGAATCTCTCTTTTTTTAAATTTTTTTATTGAAGGCACGACACAGTACAGAAAACGTAATGCATTACATTTTCCTCCATTTTGTTTTTATACCTTACCCCGAAACAACACCACAACGTCATAAGTGGGGCATTCTGGGAGTTGTAGTCATTGTTCCTCGCTCGCTCCCTGTCGAAGCATGTTTCGTCAGCCACCACAGACGTCGCCGAAACAGACCCACCGAGGCGCGAAGGGGAATCACACCCGTCCTTGTGGGCACCGAGGCCGGCGACACCGACTGAAGCGAATCGCTGATTTCCGCCATGGCGATGGAGCGGAAGAGGAGGGGCTGATCATGGGCCGATTTCTTCCAGCCTATCGTAGCTCAGACATAACACTGACCCCTGCTGTCATTGGCTGTAGTGCCTGTCGCCCAAATGGGAACTCGGAGGGTGATTAGTTTATGTGAACGTCAGTCAGCCTTCCTGTCTTTATAAGTTTGGATTTGGATTTATAACGGGACAGGAAGCAAATTGGGAGAAATGTGAGTTTTTATGTGATGGTGCATCAGTCTCCGAGTTACATTATTAACAATAAAAGGGCAAAGGCCGTGGTGAGGAAGTAGGTGATTTACTGGAGGTTATATAGAGATAATATTGGAAGGGATATCAAACTTGGAATTGTTTGGGTTATGTTTTCGAAAATGGGATTTGTGGGGATCATAATATTCCAGTGTTGATTAATGAGGGCAAAATGATTGTTACTAAAACAGGGTTACTGGCTGGGTCATTTGCTAACAGTAATAATCAGGATAATTTAAGTGAAGAAGTTAAACAATGTTGGGATATGTTTTTCAGTGAATACCCCGATGTGCTGGAAGTCAGCTGTAGTAATGATAGTATCACTGATGGAGAGATTTCTTTGTATGAATTTAAGAAGTCTATTAATAATGCAGGTCAGGTGTCTTCAGGTAAGAGTGATATTTGAAATTGTAATTGTATATAACTCTCTTTTGTGAAAATATTAAATCCCCATTTTATCCTAGTTAAGGGCCTATATCGTGAATGTCTCATTTATGTAAACTTATGCAATGTATGGTAATCAAGCACTTGAATTATATTTTGGAAAGAGTGGTGATGAAGTGTTTCATTAGAGTGGATTTTGGAAGGGTGAAATTACATTAGATTCAGTTTTAGGTTTGGAAGATGATATTCGGAAAGCACAATTAAATAAAGATGTTGTAATAGCAGTATTTCTTGATACTGAAAAGGGAAATGATATGGAAGAAAGGACTTTTGATTAAATTAGGAGTGAGAGGGACATTGTATAATTTTTCTGAGTTTTTTATTTGGACGGACTGTGCAAGTACGGGTCGGCATGTTATGTTTGTGTTTCTATGAGATAGAGAATGGGATCCCACAAGGCAGTATTTGTAGCCCTTCATTATTTAATATTATGATTAATGATATTTTCTCTGAGATGGGAAAATGGGATACCCTGGGTACATCACAATATACAGATGATGTAGCTTTATAGATTAGAGGTATTAATTGCAATTTACAATTAATAGGTCAAACAGTGGGCAGATTGATGAGGATTTTAAGCTTTCAGTCGTTAAAACACATTACGTGGTTTACAAGCAGGATTAATAGACTTGCACTTGATTATAAATTAAATGATTACTATCTTGAGGAAGTGTCAGTGGTAAGATTTCTCAGTATGTGGATGGATAATCAGCTGACATGGAAGCAGCTATCAGTAAAATAATTGATAAATGTAAAGGAGCTTCAAATCTCCTCAGGCATCTAAGTGGGTATTCTTGGGTGCAACATGAAAATCTTTGTTGACCAATTATATTTGTTTAATTTGATCTGTTCTTGATTCTGTCTGTGTGGCTTATGGATCACCTTCATCTTCAAATTAAAAATGTTTGTATTTGATACAATTACAGTTTTAAGATTGTGTTCTGGTGCAGTAATGTTGTTTTCTGTTTTGGCTTTACTGATTGCAATGGGACAATTGCCCTCAAAGTAACAGAGGTTCAAGTTGATGTCAACATATTGGATTAATTTGCGGGGGCAAGGAAATGATCATTCTGTTAAAGGTGTGCTGGAGGACGGTTGGGGTCATCACAAGAAGAGTGTTTTTTGTTTTGGGTGGCTGGGTTCTTATCACGCTGGGAATACGGGTGTATTTGATGATACAATATGTCCCACTGTAGCTTTCTTTGTAACCCCACCTTGTTTTTTCCAATGACTTCAGTTGATTTTAGGTTACACGATCGGATTCGGTTCTGCCTGAGAGTCTGTTGGTTCATCAGTAAATTAATGAAAGTTAGTATCATACAGTAACCATTTCTACAGATGAATCAAAAGAAAAGTTAACTGGGGATGTTGGTGTGGCTGTTTCTGTGTGCCTGAGTTGCAGGTAATGATAAAGAGATGACTTATAGCCATTTATCAGCATAGGAAGCAGAATTCTTTGCCAACAGTTTAGGCTTACAGTGGGTGGAGAAAATTGGTCCTTATAATTTGCTCAGAATACATTTCGGCTTTGATGAGTCTTAAACAGGTCATTCTGGCATAAGCTCAGAATTTCATATAGAACAGTATTTCATATATAAAGTTTGATTTATATGTCTGCACATTATGGGCCCTGCACATCACACCGTTGAGGGAAATGATGGTGTTGACTGTTTAGCACCAAAAGCTGTTAAATGTTAAGCTGTGGATATAGACCTTCCACTTAGCAAATTAGAAGCTAAAGGGTTGGTGGTGTTAAGAATTAGGGGCTTATGGCAAGACGTAGGATAATGGACATAAGGACAGACACCTTTACAGAATACATAAACCTGTTGGGTTTATAGAAGAGGAGCTTAAAACAAGGGAAGGAATGATATTGACATGACATAGAAATGCCCACACTATGCTTAATTATGCCTTGTATGTAATTGGAAAACTTCATTCTGTGTCGTGTACATTTTGTCATTATGAAACTGTTGAAACACATACTATTTCAATGTGAAGTGTACAAGGCTGAACAAAAATCAAATGCAGTCTTCAGTACAATCTTTGCGAGGGTAGATAGTTTTCAGATAAAAACTTTATTCAATTATGGTACTGACTTTAAATCAATTCATAGTTTGAGCTGGAAAAGGCATGTAATAATTGTGTTAAACCTAAGGAAATGGCATATAAGGTAGCAAAGGTGAGTGGGATGATGGATTATTAAGATGCTCTTAAAATCCAACAAAAGGCAATGAAAAAAGCCATAAGAATGGTCAAGACGAAATATGAGGGCAAACTGGCCAATAATATAAATCAAGATACTAAAAGTTTAGTTTTCAGTTCCATGAAGAGTGAAAGGGAGATGAGAGTTGATACTAGACCACTGGAAAATGATGCTGGTGAAGTAGTAATGGGGGACAAAGAAATGGAAGATGAACTTAATGAATAATCTTCACTGTCTTCTCCGTTAAGCACCGCCCCCACTTGTCCCAGTAACCTGTCTCTTTACGGGTGGATTTTAGGACCCGGGAGAGCTCAGGACCCGCCGCCCCCATCAGCTGCTGAATTCCCGATGTTTCTGTTCGGTTGACGGATGCGGTGAACGAGCTTAAATTAATCGATCGATAATTCTCATGTCGTGTTTATTTCACTCCATAGAACCATAGAACACTACAGCACAGAAAACAGGCCATTTTGGCGCTTCTAGTCTGTGCGGAAACTTTATTCCGCTCTTCCCATTGACCTGCACCCAGTCCGTAACCCTCCAGACCTCTCCCATCCATGTATCTATCCAATTTATTCTTAAAACTTAAGAGTGAGCCCGCATTTACCACGTCAGATAGCAGCTCGTTCCACACTCCCACCACTCTCTGAGTGAAGAAGTTCCTCCTCATGTTCCCCTTAAACCTTTCCGCTTTCACCCTAAAACCATGTCCTCCTGTTTTTATCTTTCCGAATCTAAGTGGAAAGAACCTACTCACATTTACTGTCTATACCCCTCATAATTTTGTAAACCTCTATCAAATCCCCCCCTCATTCTTCTACACCCAAGGAATAAAGTCCTAACCTGTTCAATCTTTCCCTGTAACTCAACTCCTGAAGACCTGGCAACATCCTAGTAAATCTTCTCTGCACTCTTTCAATCTTACTGATATCCTTCCTATAGTTAGGTGACCAGAACTGCAGATAATACTCCAAATCTGGCTTCACCAATGCCTTATACAACCTCAGCAGAACATCCCAACTCCTGTACTCAGTACTTTGATTTATGAATGCTAGGATGCCAAAGGCCTTCTTTAAAACCCTGTCTACCTGTGACATCCACTTTCAGGGAATTATGTACCTGAACTCCCAGATCCCTTTGTTTCTCCGCACTCCCCAGTGCCCTACCGTTTACTGTGTATGTCCTACCTTGGTTTGTCCTTCCAAAATGCAACACCTCACACCTCACCTCACCTCACCTCATGCAGAATTTAATGTCTGCATTAAATTCCATCTGTCATTTTCTGGCCCATTTTTCCAGTTGGTCCAGATCCCTCGGCGAGCTTTGAAAGCCTTCCTCGCTGTCCACAACGCCTCCAATCTTGGTGTCAACAGCAAAATTGCTGATCTAATTGACCACATCTATATCATTGATATAGACAACAAACAACAATGGTCCCAGCACAGATCCCTGAGGCACACCACTAGTCACAGGCCTCCAGTCTGAGAAGTAATCATCCACTACCACTCTCTGTCTTTTCCCACACAGCCAATTTCGAATCCAGTCTCCAACCTCTCTGTGGATACCTAGTGTCTGAACCTTCTGACCTCCCATGTGGGACCTTGTCAAAGGCCTTACTAAAGTTCATGCAGACAACATCCACAGCCTTTCCTTCATCTACTTTCTTGGTAACCTCTTCGAAAAATTCTACAAGATTTGTTAAACACGATCTACCACACACAAAGCCATACTGACTATCCTTAATCAGCCCTTGGCTGTCCAAATACTTGTATATCCGATCTCTCAGAACACCTTCCAATAACTGACCTAGTACTGATGTCAGGCTCACTGGCCTGTAATTACCTGGTTTACTATTGGAGCCTTTTTAAAACAACGGAACAACATGAGCTACCCTCCAATCCTCCGGCACTGCACAGGTAGCTGGGGACATTTTAAATATTTCTGCCAGGTCCCCTGCAATTTCTACACTAGTCTCTCTCAAGGTCCGAGGAAATGTCAAGTCAGGCCCGGGGGATTTATCTACCTTTATTCACTGTAAGGCAGCAAGCAACTCCTCCTCTTTAATCTACAAATGTTCCATGACACTACTGCTTGTTTCCCTTCCTTCCATATACACTATGCCAGTTTCCTGAGTAAATACTGATGCAAAAAACTGTTTAAGATCTCCGCCATCTCGTGAGGCTCCACACATAGACGACCACTCTGATCTTCTAGGGGACCAATTCTGTCCCTTACTCTCAATATATTTGTAGAAATCCTTTGGGTTTTCCCTTCACATTATCTGCCAAAGCCACCTCATGTCTTTTTGCCTTCCTGATTTCCTTCTTCAGTATTTTCTTACATTTTCTATACTCTTCAAGTAACTCATTTGTTCTTTGTTGCCTATACCTGCTATACACCTCTCCCTTTTTCTTAACCAGATCGCCAATATGCCTTGAAAACCAAGGTTCCCGAGGCCTGTTAACTTTGCCTTTAATCCTGGCAGGAACATGCAAACTCTGCACTCTCAAAATTTCGCCTTTGAAGGCCTTCCACTTACTGAACACATCCTCGCCAGAAAAAAACTTATCCCAATCCACACTTCCTAGATCCTTTTTCATTTCCACAAAATTGGCCCTTCTCCAATTTAGAACCTCAACTTGAGGACCAGACCTATCCTGATCCATAATTAACTTGAAACTCATGACATTATGGTCACTGGACCCAAAATGTACGCCTACACATACTTCTGTCACCCGACCTGTCTGGTTTCCTAATAGGAGATCAAGTATTGCATCCTCTCTCGTAGGTACCTCTATATATTGATTTAGAAAACTTTCCTGAAAACATTTCACAAACTCCAAGCCATCTAGTCTTTTTACAGTTTGGGAGTCCCAGTCAATATGAGGAAAGGTAAAATCCCCTACTATTACAACTTCCTGTTTCTTACATCGGTCTACTATCTTTATACAGGTTTGCTCCTCCAATTCTCTCTGACTATTGGGTGGTCTATAATACACCCCTATTAGTGTGGTCACACCTTTCCCGTTCCTTTGCTCCACCCATATGACCTCTGTAGACAAGCCCTCCGGGCTGTCCTGTCCTGCACAGCTGTGATATTTTCCCTGACTAGTAATGCCACTCCTCCCCCTTTCATCCCTCCCCCTCTATCACGTCTGAAACAACAAATATTTCTATCATGTATAAACCTTAGGTGGGAGGTTATCTTTTTGTATTAATGTATTAAAAATAAATTATAAATTCTACAATGAGAATTACAAATTCTCTTACTGAAGGATTCATATTCAATATAGTATCCAACAAATCAGATTCTTGCATATATGGAAACTGAGATAATTATTTTTGTAAAAATCTCTAACCTGAAGATATTGCAGTAAGTGTGTATGAGAGAGAATATTTGCTAATTAACTCTTCAAATGTCATCAATCGACCATCACAAAATAAATGATAATAAAAATAAATAAATCTGCAAAAAAAAACAGATCCCCTTAATCACTAAAAATTAAACAAGTTTGGGAGAGAGAACTTAATATGACCTTTGTTAATGAAGATGGTCAATTCTTCTTTAATATGAACCAATCAGTGTTTAATTCAATTTAAAATTCTTCACTGTTACTATTTAACAAAGGAGAGACAATCCAAAATATTTCCTAACATAGACAATTATTGCGATAGGTGTAAAACTGAAGTAGCCACTTTTTCACATATGTTCTGGTCATGTTCTTCATTAAAATCTTTTTTAGAAATCTTTTTTTCTACAATTTCTAAAGCTCTGAAAATTAATTTACAACCTAATGTACAAACCTTTGATTTCTGTCTATACATGCAGTCCTCGCATGACCTTTATCCTCCTCCACCTCACTATCTGCTCTAACACTCTGGTTCCCCTCCCTCTGCAAATCTAGTTTAAGCCCCCCCCCCCCCCCACCGGAGAAGCACGAGCAAATCTACCCGCAAGAATGTTAGTCCCCCTCCAGTTCCGGGGTAAACCGTCCCGTCGGAACAGGCCCCACCTTCCCGGGAACAAAGCCCAATTGTCCAGAAACATGAAGCCCTCCCTCCTGCACCATCTCCTTAGCCACGTATTTAGCTGCACTCTCCGCACATTTATATTTACAGGGACTTTACTCCTGACGCCGGTCCCGGGACCCGACCCGTTTACAGACCCGGAGCGGAACCGGAGCAGATTCTCAGCCACTGGTTTTCATCCCAGGTCGCGAAGAAAGGATAAAGTTTCCCCGTGAATTTATTCCCAGTGAAGGTGTGGAGATGGGACTTGGTCTCCGCGTTGTAAAATGAAACTGTCCCGGACTCGTAACTGAGATAAACTCCCACCCTCCCGGGGATGGGACCGGCAGCGAGACGGGACTCGGGGGAGGGGAGACCAGACAAGTCATAATCTCGATGTAACACGTCACCATCCCACCCGATGACCCAGAATCTGGTCTCCGGTCTCAGTCTGACCAAACCCTTCCTCTCCACAGACTCTGCGGCGACTCCCAGACACCAGTCCCGATTCCCCGTCACCTCCACCTCCCAGTAATGTCTCCCCGATGTGAATCCCTCCGATCCCAGCACACAAGGCCAGTTTGTGAATCTCTTCCCGGTGTCAGGGAGATCCCTCCAGGTCCGGGTCCATCTCACACTCTTCCGATCCTCAGACACCTCGAGCCGCGGATGCGCCGTTTCCACATCCAGGGTGACAGAGACTGGGGGGAGAAGCAGAGAATTAGAGAGTCCCCGGGGATCGGGGGGAGACTCGGGCAGCGCGGCCCCGGGAATCGGGGGGAGACTCGGGCAGCGCGGCCCCGGGGATCGGGGGGAGACTCGGGCAGCGCGGCCCCGGGGATCGGGGGAGACTCGGACAGCGCGGCCCCGGGGATCGGGGGGAGACTCGGGCAGCGCGGCCCCGGGGATCGGGGGGAGACTCGGACAGCGCGGCCCCGGGGATCGGGGGGGGGGGGGAGACTCGGACGGCGCGGCCCCGGGGATCGGGGGGAGACTCGGGCGGCGCGGCCCCGGGGATCGGGGGGAGACTCGGGCGGCGCGGCCCCGGGGATCGGGGGGAGACTCGGACAGCGCGGCCCCGGGGATCGGGGGGAGACTCGGGCAGCGCGGCCCCGGGGATCGGGGGGAGACTCGGGCAGCGCGGCCCCGGGGATCGGGGGGAGACTCGGACAGCGCGGCCCCGGGGATCGGGGGGAGACTCGGACGGCGCGGCCCCAGGGATCGGGGGGAGACTCGGGCGGCGCGGCCCCGGGGATCGGGGGGGAGACTCGGACGGCGCGGCCCCGGGGATCGGGGGGAGACTCGGACAGCGCGGCCCCGGGGATCGGGGGGAGACTCGGGCAGCGCGGCCCCGGGGATCGGGGGGAGACTCGGACGGCGCGGCCCCGGGGATCGGGGGGAGACTCGGACGGCGCGGCCCCGGGGATCGGGGGGAGACTCGGGCAGCGCGGCCCCGGGGATCGGGGGGAGACTCGGACAGAGCGGCCCCGGGGATCGGGGGGGAGACTCGGGCAGCGCGGCCCCGGGGATCGGGGGGAGACTCGGACGGCGCGGCCCCGGGGATCGGGGGGAGACTCGGACAGAGCGGCCCCGGGGATCGGGGGGGAGACTCGGGCAGCGCGGCCCCGGGGACCGGGGGGGAGACTCGGGCAGCGCGGCCCCGGGGATCGGGGGGAGACTCGGACAGCGCGGCCCCGGGGATCGGGGGGAGACTCGGGCAGCGCGGCCCCGGGGATCGGGGGGAGACTCGGGCAGCGCGGCCCCGGGGATCGGGGGGGGGGGAGACTCGGACAGCGCGGCCCCGGGGATCGGGGGGGGGGGAGACTCGGACGGCGCGGCCGCGGGGATCGGGGGGAGACTCGGGCAGCGCGGCCCCGGGGATCGGGGGGAGACTCGGGCGGCGCGGCCCCGGGGATCGGGGGGAGACTCGGACAGCGCGGCCCCGGGGATCGGTGGGAGACTCGGGCAGCGCGGCCCCGGGGATCGGGGGGAGACTCGGACAGCGCGGCCCCGGGGATCGGGGGGAGACTCGGACGGCGCGGCCCCGGGGATCGGGGGGAGACTCGGACAGAGCGGCCCCGGGGATCGGGGGGGAGACTCGGGCAGCGCGGCCCCGGGGATCGGGGGGACACTCGGACGGCGCGGCCCCGGGGATCGGGGGGAGACTCGGACAGAGCGGCCCCGGGGATCGGGGGGGAGACTCGGGCAGCGCGGCCCCGGGGACCGGGGGGGAGACTCGGGCAGCGCGGCCCCGGGGATCGGGGGGAGACTCGGACAGCGCGGCCCCGGGGATCGGGGGGAGACTCGGGCAGCGCGGCCCCGGGGATCGGGGGGAGACTCGGACAGCGCGGCCCCGGGGATCGGGTGGGGAGACTCGGGCAGCGCGGCCCCGGGGATCGGGTGGGGAGACTCGGGCAGCGCGGCCCCGGGGATCGGGGGGAGACTCGGGCAGCGCGGCCCCTGGGATCGGGGGGAGACTTAGACAGCGCGGCCCCGGGGATCGGGGGAGACTAATGTCTAATGTCTCCCCAGGGTTTTCCGCTGGACGGTGAGCAGAGAGACCCCTGGCCCTTGACTCCTCAGACAGGGGAAACATCCTCCCTCACTCTTGCCTGTTGACCCCTGAAAGAATTTTGTGTTTCCATGAGATCTCCTCTCATTCTCCGAAACTGGGAACAGAGAACATAGAGCAGTACAGCACAGGAACAGGCCCGTCATACAATGTTCACATTCATTTGTGAGTGTGAAGTGGGGCAGTGTGATGGTTTGAGACAGTAAAGGAGGTGATAATGGGAACCAGTAGGGGAGAGATGAATGGCAGATTGAACCAGGAGGGGGAGTGGTGGAAAGCCTGTGGGTGAACTTTGTGTGTAGACGTAATGAGAAGTTGGAGGGGGCAATGATGTCAGGTGAGGATGACTTTATCCCCTTTCCCACAACCCCATCCCTCGCAGCCCCTCATTAGGACAAGGGATGAATTTGCAGTGACCCATAAGCAACACAGGTCCTGATGAAGTGTTTCAGTCTGAACCGTCGACTGTTTACTCTTTTCCATAGGAACTTCCCGGCCTGCTGTTCCCCCAACAATTTGTGTGTGTTACTCTGCTTTAAATATACTCAATTATTTGGCCTCCACAACTGCCTGTGGCAGATTCACTATCCAGTGGATAAAGGATTTCCTCCTCATCTCTGTCCTAAATGGACATCCCTATAGTCGGAGGTTGTGCTTACCGTTCTCGACCCACCCACTTCCTCCCAACATCAACTCTCTCCAGACAGGTGTCAGAGAGATCTGGCGAGACCCTTCATCAGGACCTGTGTAGCTTGGATTACCAGCATCTGCAGATTTTCTCCTGTTTGATTTTTAAAGCAGAAGTTAATAAGTAAACTTCTTGATTAGTCAGAGTCTCAAAAGTTATGGGTAAGAAGCGGGAGAATAGGGTTGACAGGGATAATAATAAATCAGCTGTTTTGCTAAACTCCCGTGAGTACAGGCCCAGAACCAACAAACACTCCTCATATGTTCATTCTTGTGAATCTTCTGGACCCCCTCCAATGCCAGCACATGTTTTCCGATAGAAGGGACCCAAAACTGCTCACAGTACTCCAAGTGTGGTCTGATCAATGCCTTATAAAACCTCAGAATTACATCCTTGCTCTTGTACTCTAATCCTCTCGAAATGAAAGCAAACGTTGAGTTTGCCAATCTTACCACTGACACAAACTGCAAGTTAACCTTCAGGGAATCCTGCACAAGGACACCCATGTCCCTTTGCAGCTCTGATTTTTCAATTTCGCCCTGTTTACAGAATTGTCTATGCCTTTATTCCTTCAGCCAAAGTCATACCTGCCTAAGTTTGTACCTGTCAAACTCTACCTGTGCTACAAGATCCTTATTCCTTATACTGGTTCTTTCAAATAGGACCATAAGACAAAGCAGCAGAAGCCGGCCATTCGGCCCTTCGAATCTGCTCCGCCATTTTATCATGAGCTGACCAATTCTCCCATTTATTCCCACTCCCCCACCTTCTCACCATGACCTTTGATGCCCTGGCTACTCACATACCTATCAATCTCTGCCTTAAATACACCCAATTACCTGGCCTCCACTGCTGCAAGAAATTCACAGATTCACCACCTGAAAAAATTTCTTCGCATCTCCGTTCTGAATGGGTGCCCTTCAATCCTTAAGTCATGCTCTCTCGTACTAGACTCCCCCACCATGGGAAACAACTTTGCCACATCCACTCTGTACATGCCTTTTAACATTCGAAATGTTTCTGTGAGGTTCCCCGTCATTCTTCTAAATTCCACGGAGTACAGTCCAAGAGCAGTCAAATGTTCCTCGTATGTTAACCCTGTCATTCCTGGAATCATTCTAGTCAATCTTCTCTGAACCCTCTCCAATGTCAGAACATCCTTTCTTAAATAAGGAGCCCAAAACTTCACACAGTATTCCAAGTGAGGTCTTACCAGTGCCTCAACATCACATCCCTGCTCCTATACTCCATTCCTCTAGAAATGAATGCCAACATTGCATTCGCTTTCTTCACCACTGACTGAACCTGGAGGTTAACCTTAAGGGTATCCTGCACGAGCACTCCCAAGTCCCATTGCACGTCAGAATTTTGAATTCTCTCTCCATTTAAATAATAGTCTGCCCATTTATTTCTTCTACCAACGTGCATGACCATACACTTTTCAACATTGTATTTCATTTGCCACTTCTTTGACCATTCTCCTAATCTATCCGTCTCTCTGCAAACTCTCTGTTTCCTCAGCACTACCGTCCCCTCCACTTATCTTTGTATCATCAGCAAACTTAGCCACAAAGCCATCTATTCCATCATCCAAATCGTTGATATACAACGTAAAAAGAAGTGGCCCCTACACGGACCCCTGTGGAACACCACTGGTAACTAGCAGCCAACCAGAATGGGATCCTTTATTCCCTCTCTCTGTTTCCTGCCAATCAGCCAACGCTCTATCCACATATGTAAACTTCCCGTAATTCCATGGGCTATCTTGTTCAGCGGCCTCATGTGAGGCACCTTGTCAAAGGCCTTCTGAAAATCCAAATACACAACATCCACTGCATCTCCCTTGTCTAGCCTACTTGTAATCTCCTCAAAAAATTTCAATGTGTTTGTCAGGCAGGATTTTCCTTTAAGGAAACCATGCTGAATTTGGCCTATCTTGTCATATGCCTCCAGGTAGTCCGTAACCTCATCCTTGACAATTGACTCCAACATCTTCCCATCCACCGATGTCAAGCTAACAGGTCTATAATTTACTTCTTGCTTCCTTGCCCCCTTCTTAAATACCAGAGTGGCATTTGCAATCTTCCACTCCTCCGGAACCATTGCCAGAGTCTATTGACTTTTGAAAGATTATTGCTAATGCCTCCACAATCTCCACAGCTACTTCCTTCAAATCACAAGAGTGCATTCCATCTGGTCCTGGAGATTTATCTACCCTTAGACTATTCAGCTTCCTGAGTACTTTCTCTGTCATAATTGTGACTGCGCACACTTTTCTTCCCTGACACCCTTGAGTGTCCGGCATACTGCTGATATCTTCCTCAGTGAGGACTGATGCAAATACTCATTCAGTTCCTCAGCCATCTGCTTATCTCCCATTACAATTTCTCCAGCATTATTTTCTATCGGTCCAATATCCACTCTCACCTGTTTTTTTACTCTTTATATACTTGAAAAAGATTTTAGTATCTTATTTGATATTATTCGCTAGCTTCCTTTCATAGTTCATCATTTCCCTCTTAATGGCCTTCTTAGTTTCCGTTTGTAAGTTTTTAAAACCTTCCCAATCCTCTATCTTCCCACTAATTTTTGCTTCCTTGAATGTCCTCTCCTTTGCTTTTACTTTGGCTTTCACTTCTCTTGTCAGGCACAGTCGCATCCTTTTTCCATTCGAAAATTTCTTCTTTTTTGGAATATATCTGTATTGCACATTCCTCACTTCTCGCATAAACTCCAGCCACTGCTGCTCTGCCGTCCTTCCCGCTAGTGTCCCTTTCCAGTCAAATTTGGCCAGTTCCTCTCTCATGCCACTGTAATTTCCTTTACTCCACTGAAATACCGACCATCGGATTTCGGCTTTTCTTTCTCAAATTTCACAGTGAACTCAATCATGTTACGATCACTGCCTCCTAACGATTCCTTCACTTCAATCTCTCTAATCACCTCTGGTTCATTACACAATATCCAATCCAGTACCTCTGATCCCCTAGTGGGCTCAACAACAAGCTGTTCTGAAAAGCCATCTCGTAGACACACTACAAATTCTCTGTCTTGAGATCCAGTGTCGACCTGATTTTCCCAATCCACTCGCATGTTAAAATCCCCCACAATTATCATAACACTGCCCTTCTGGCAAACCTTTTCTATTTCCTGTTGTAATTTGTAGTCCACATCACTGCAGCTGTTAGGAGGCCTGTATATAACTGCCATCAGGGTCCTTTTACCCCTGCGATTTCTTAGCTCAACCCATAAAGATTCTGCACCTTCCGATCCTATGTCACCTCTTTCTAATGATTTAATATCATTTCTTACCAATAAAGCCACGCCACTCCCTCTGCCTACCTGCCTGTCCTTCTGATTCACCGTGTATCCTTGGACGTTCAGCTCTCGGAGACATGCATCCTTTAGCCACGTCTCAGTGATGGCCACAAAATTACACCTGCCAATCTGTAGCTGTACAACAAGATCATCCACCTTATTCCTTATGCTGTGTGTATTTAAGTATAACACATTAAGTCCAGTATTTGGTACTTTTTGTTTTGATTGCACTGCAACTCATCCCAGTGGCTGCAAATTTGCCCCATCACCTGTCTGTCCTTCCTGACATCTTTCCCGCTCACTATCTTAGATTTATTTCTGTTTTCCCCCTCCTCCGCTCTATCATTCCGGTTTCCCATCCCGCTGCCAAATTAGTTTAACCCCTCCCTAACAGCTCCATTAAACATTCCCGCTATGGTTCAGGTGTAACCCGTCCTTTTTGAACAGGTAATACTTCCCCCTAAAGAGATCCCAATGATCCAAGAATCTGAAGCCCTGCCCCCTGCACCAGTCTCTCAGCCATGCATTCATCTGCCTGATCCTACTATTCTTGCCCTCGCTAGCACGTGGCACAGGTAGCAATCCTGAGATTACTACCCTGGAGGTCCTGCTTCTCAGCTTCATTCCTAACTCCCGGAAATCTCTCTTCAGGACCTCCTCCCTTTTCCTCTCTATGTCATTGGTACCAACATGTACCAAGACAGCTGGCTGCTCGCCCTCTCCCTTCAGGATATTCTGGACCCGATCCGAGACATCCCGTACCCTGGCACCTGGGAGGCAGCACACCATGCGGGTATCTCTATCAGGCTCACAGAATCTCCTGTCTGTTCCCCTGACTATGGAATCCCCTATGACTACCGCATTCCTCTTCTCCCTCCTTCCCTCCTGCACAACAGTGCCAGGCTCAGTGCCAGAGACCCGGTCATCGTGGCCGTCCCCTGTCAGGTCATCCCCCTCAACAGAATCTGAAACGATATACTTGTTGCTGAGGGGGGGCAGCCACAGGGGTGCTCTCCACTATCCGGGCATTTCACTTCCCACTCCTGACAGTCACCCAGTTTTCTGACCCCTGTAGCCTAGGGATGACTACCTCCCTGTAGCTCCTGTCTATCACCTCTTCATTTTCTCTAATAAGCAGTAGGTCATCAAGCTGCAGCTCCAGATCCCTAACACGGTCTCCGAGGAGCTGAATATCGGTTCACCTGGTGCAGATGTGGCTATCAGAGAGGCTGGAGGTCTCCCAGGATTCCCACATCTGACACCCTGAACAAAGCACTAACCCTGCAGACATGCTAACTAATTCTACAGGAATGAAACAAAGAAAGATAGGTCTACTCACCCACTTACTTCGCCAAACACACGGACTTTTTAAACCGTTAGCTAATGTGCCCTGCTATTACCCCGTCCGTCCGGACCGATTTGCCAAGGGGAGGAAAAGAGTCGGTGCCTCGCTCTCGCCTCTTCCCATTACCGCCTAAGCCCGTTGAGCCAGAGCCCTACAATCTGCTGCCACCCAGTCCGCTGCCCGCTGTATAGGGTGGTCATCTTTTTAAACTCTCCGCGCTGTCCTGCGCAGTCTCGTTGTGCTTGTACGCGAAGTTTTTTACAGAACTGCCTTCCTTCAGAATTTAGCTCCCACGCCGCCCTTCTTTTCCCAATCTAAAAAAACACCTTCAGTCCTGTATTCATCAGTCTATTCCACACTGTCCACATGAAATTCAGCAAGGCCTTTGATGTCGATGATAGTCCACACCTGGAGCATTGTCTGCATTTCCGGTTCCCGAATATGGGGAGGATGTCATTACACTGGACAGGAGGCTTCAGGAGGATGTTACCCGGACTGGGGGCTTGGGTTAAAAGTAGAGAGTGCATAAGCTTGGGCTATTCAGCTGTAGTGTAGGATGTTCAGGTATGACCCCTTATCGAGGGAAATAATTCATAAGGAGCTTAAATAAAGATTCTTTTTCCAAGAAATGGGAGTACAGAACCAGAGGCCTCAGATTGAAAGTGAGACGGGAAATTTTTCTCAGTGGTCTATCGGGTAACATTCTCATAGAGAGGGAGGTTGGTAAATGGAATTTGCCCTCAGATGCTGTAGAAACAGGTAAAAATAAAATATTTTAAAATAAATTTGGGCAGGTACACAGATGGGAAATGGTTAGAGGGATGGGGGGGGGGGCAAACACACACAAATGGGCCAGGCTCAAGAAGACATCTTAGTCTTGCAGATTGATGAAGTGGGCCGTGAGTTCAACATCCATCAAACCCTCCCAGATCATCCTCCTGAGGAATCTCACCCCGGAGTCTGTCTGTGAAGTGTTGATGTGACGTCACGTCAGAGGGCAGCTCAGTGCCACAGAACAGACAGACTGGGTAAGGACCGCAGATTTCAATCCTAAATGGGAATTTGTGCCTATTTCTGTGGCCGTGTGTCACACTCTGATAGTATATCCTGTGTGTGTGAGTGTGTGTGTGTGTGTGTGTGTGTGTGTGTGTGTGTGTGTGTGTGTGTGTGTGTGTGTGTGTGTGTGTGTGTGTGTGTGTGTGTGTGTGTGTGTGTGTGTGTGTGTGTTGATTGTGGTAAATATCCGTGTGGTGGTATACATATTGAAGGAGAGTGTGCACATTGAAGAATTTGTATGTTACAGTGTGTCATCACATGTCTGGTGTGTTGAGTTGTTTAAATGAATAAATGACTGTCTCTGAAGAGATTGGTTTCCAGGTTACTGAGGGAAATAACAACGTACATTGCTGAGGCTCTGACTACAATCTGCCAGTCCTTCCTGTGTATGTGTGTGAGGGAGCTTTGCCAGGCCGGTTATTCTGTGTGTGCTTCTCCCGAGATGAAATCTTGACCCATGTCAATGCTTGTCGGTGTGTCCGAGCTCATTCTCACAATGCTTCAATGTAGTGGTCTGATCACCATAAGACATACGAGCAGAATTAGGCCATTTGCCTATCGAGTCTGCTCCGCCATTCAATCATGGCTGATCCTTTTTTTCCCTCCTCAGCCCCACTACCTGGTCTTCTCCCCGTAACCATTGATACTGTGTCCAATCTAGAACCTATCAAGCTCTGCCTTAAATACACCCAACAAGTTCCACAATTTCACCAGCTGCTGGCTCAAATTTCCCCGCATCTGTTTTAAATAGACCCCCCTCTATCTTGAGGCTGTGCCCTCTTGTCCTAAACTCCACCACCATGGGAAACATCCTTTCCACATCTACTCTGTCTAGGACTTTCAACATTCGAAAGGTTTCAATGAGATCCCCCCTCATCTTTCTAAATTCCAGCGAGTACAGACACAGAGCTATCAAACGTTCCTCGTATGATAACCCTTTCATTCCTGGAATCATCCTTATGAAATGAACCTTCTGCAATGCCAGAACATCTTTTCTTAGATGAGGAGCCCAAAACTGTTCACAATACTCAAGGTGAGGCTTCACCAGTGCCTTATAAAGCCTCAGCATCACATCCCTGCTCTTGAATTGAATGCTATCTAAACCCCTTGAATTGAATGCTAACATTGGATTTGCCTTCCTCACCACTGACTATACCTGCATGTTAACCTTTAGGTTGTACTATTTTGCCATTTGAGTATTTATTCATTTTTGGAATACATCTGTCCTTCACCTTCCTCATTTTCCCAGAAACTGACACCACTTCTGTTCTGCTCTCATCCCTGCCAGCATCTCCTTCCAATTTGCTTTGGCCAACTCCTCTCTCAGTCCACTGTAATTTCTTTCACTCCTCTGAAATACTACAATGTTAGACTTTCTCCTGATCAAATTTCAAGTTGAACTCAGTCATGTTGTGAGCACCCTGCTTCCTAAGGGTTCTTTTAACTACTCACCTCTGGTTCAATACATAACACCCAATCCAGTAGAGCTGTTCCCCGAGTAGGCTCAACGACAAACTGCTCTAGAAAGCCACCACATTGCATTCAACAAACTCACTCTCTTGAGATCCTTTACCAACCTGATGTTCCCAATTGCCCTGCATGTTGAAATCTCCCATGGTTATCATAACATTGTCCTTTTCATCAGCCTTTTCTATTTCCAGTTGTAATCTGTGGGCCACAACCCACTGACTGTTGGGAGGCCTGTATATGACTGGTGTCAGTGTCATTTTTACTTTTGCAGTTCCTTACCTCAACCCAAAAGATTCAACATCTTCCAATCCTATGTCACATCTTGCTGCTGATTTACCAGCAGAGCCACACCACCCCATCAGCCTTCCTTCCTTCCTCCGATACATTCTGTAAACTTGGACATTCAGATTCCAACTACAACAATCCTTCAGCAATGATTCCGTGATACCTGACAATCGGTAATCGTGCAACAAGATCATCCACCTTATTTCCCGTTCACATCAATAGATTCTCCTGTCTGTTCCCCTGGCGATTCAGTCCCCGATCACGACCACTCCCCTCTTCTGCCTCTAACAACAGTGAGAGATGCTGATCCGGAAGGGGGAAGACCTGTGTCAGTCAGAGTCTGCACTCACAGGGCACATGAAGGACTTGTGTATTTTCCTGACAATCCCTGTCACCACACTGATACCCGCTTTTATTCCCTACAATATTATCATCAGTATTAAATTCCCAGTTCCTCTGGTAGATCCTAACTCATGTCCTGGTGTGTTAGTGCAGTGTGCCTGGGATCAGGACAGGGTGGTTCATCTGCCAGTCCCGTGTATTGGTTGTATTGTGACCCTGTGCTGGTGTGTTCAGGGGTCTGACATCTCCAGCTGACCATGTGACAGTGATGCCTCCCAGTCGGTGGGGTTGATGTGGAATAAACTTCAGTTCCCCTTCAGCCCAGTATTACAGACAATCTTTGCATCAAATTGGAACTAAATTGAGCTTTATAAACAAGGAGAAATGAATCTTTGTAAGTTTTACCTCGATTAATAGCATCAAGCGTTTCTCTCAGCACTGTTTTCAACCAATAGGGGTGATCGAATTTTTCAACCGGTAGGGTCTCATCTGTCACTGACAATTCCTGAACATCGTCATTAATCCTGTAAATATTAAACTGCTGGTTAGAAATTGCAGTTCTGAACTATTTTACAAATCCATTCAGGGTTTCAGTAAAGAGCATGTCCTACCTTCTGTTCCGACGAGCTTCCTGCTGAAATAAATAAAACACAAATCTGATTACACTTGGACTTACTGTCCACATCCTGAATTTCATCCAAATCATTACAAAGTGTTGAAAATTCCCACTCCCGGAATCACTCACACACACGGACAATACCGAACCACGGGGTAACTTACAGGGAAAGTTTCTGAATGTCAGACCATTACTGAGAGGATGAAACTTACAGTGAAGACAGGACAGGCTGTGCATTATCATCTGGATATGACGTCAGTGTGATAGGATGGAGGAATTTAAGATCAGTGATGTATGTGATTGTGTGTGGGTGGAGGAAGTACCTCTATTTATGGGGAGACTTGTGGGGAGATGTAATTCCAGATGGATTTTAACAAATTGCACTAGAAATTTAGTGAGGAGGATGTGGAACTCAGTGCCACAGGAATGGTTGAAATGGAACAGCAGAGATTGAATGTAATGGGGAGGCTGGATAAACACGTGAGGGACCAGGGAGTTCAGGGCACTGTTGCTGGTTGTGTTGAGTAAGTGGCCGGAGGATTGTGCCGAGGGTAATTGGTAGGAGAAGATGGACCGAATGGCCTGCTCATGACGGAGAATGGGACACAATCCCATGTAAAACTTATCGGAAAAAGTAGAGACAGTGAAATTTTCCGTAATCTGACGGAAACCAGTTATGGAGGATATGTCTGGTGTGCGGGTCACATTCTTTGTTCTCACTGATTGACAGAGAGACCCTCACACCCACCGCACCAGACACACTCACAGCCTGTGACTGGAACTGGGTGTTAATGGGAATTTTAGAGGATATTTAATGCGGTAATTAAGGAAACAGTCAGCAGCTCTGTGTTATAATCAGAGTAAATCATTTCAGAAAAGATTGCATTCTGTCCTGGGATGTACAGAAGTTGTGGAAGTTCAGTTTTGGGACAATAGACAATAGGTGCAGGAGTAGGCTACTCGGCCCTTCTAGCCAGCACCGCCATTCACTGTGATCATGGCTGATCATACACAGTCAGTACCCTGTACCTGCCCTCTCCCCATATCCCTTGACCGCACTATCTATAAGAGCTCTATCTAACTCTCTCTTGAAAGCATCCAGAGACTTGACCTTCACTGCGACAATTGATTTGTTAGAATTGGCCTCGGTGCTGTGTTTATTTCAAATATACCACTGTTCATTTAGTTCAATTTGACAGAAACAAATTGAAATATAATCCCTCACCTTGAGAAATATCACACTGTCTTTTTGATCCATCTGTTCCTTTAACTTAGTGATTTCCTCCTGAATAATCCTTATATTCTCTTGAATCTCTCGAAGATTTTTCTCCATTGTGTCGAGAATCCTCTTCTCTTCTTCCCTGAGATCCCTGAGGAAGCTCTGCTCTTTCTCAGTGATAATCTGGCGCAGTTCAGCAAACTGGGATGTGATGTGGGACTGAAGGCTGTGTGACTGTTCCTGTTGAATGAAAGGTGAAGATTAATATTCTGCACTGCTGTGCTCTGTTTCCTTTTGTCGTTAAGTTCGGTCTATTGGAGTCCATGCTACTTCTGAGTGCATTCCCGTCAACACCATTCCCTCACGTTTTCCTGAAACCTATTCTCACTTATGACCCATAAGCTCCCATCTGATTCACGCACACCCACCCCACCTTCACAGGGTTAACGGTAATTAGCCATTCATCCGTCATGTCGTTGGGATGTGTCCGAGTCTCTCGTGGCCACAGGGAGAGCATGCAAACTCCACACAGACAGCAGCAGAGGTCAGGATCGAACCCAGGTCACTGGAGCTGCGATACTCTGCTAATCTGCATTGAATTGAACAAAACTCGACAGTAATATCAGAAATTGCGCTCAGGAAGCCTCACCCGAACTCCGGAAATCTTCTCTTTCTGTTGCTGCTCCTTTTCCTGGAAGTCTGATTTCTTTTTTGTGAGAGAGTCTAAGGAAGATTTTAACTGATCCTGGAAGTCAGAGAGTGAAGGAAATAGAAACAAAGATGCATCAAAAGAAACCGGTGATCAAACCCGATTATCACACAAAATGCCGGAGGAACTCAGTGAGTCAGGCAGCATCTATTCAGGGGAAATAAACAGCCGGTGTTCCGGGATGAGACCCTTCATCAGGACTGGGAAGGAATGGGACAGAAGCCAGAATATAAAGGTTGGGGATGAGAACCAGCTGACAGGTGACAGGTAACACAACGTGAGGGGGGACGTGGGGGAGGGTGTTGAAGTGAGAAGCTGAGAGGAGATAGGTGGGAGAGGTAAAGGGCTAGAGAAGAAGGAATCTAGTACGAGAGGACAATCTGGGCTGTTTGCGGCCCTGAATGGTGACGAGGGAGGAGGTTAGGAGTCAGGTCCCACTTGTCCCGTTTGCAGGTGTCGGTGGCAGGAGGGAGATCAGTGGGGAGGAGCGAGTGGATCAGGGCGATACAGGACGTGGACCGCGATCCGTATGGAGAGCGGAGAGTTGCGGGGTGCGGAGGTGGGCTGTGGGACGGAGAGATGCTAGAATCCCGTTGGAGATGGTGGAAGTTGCAGAGAGTGATGTGTTTGTTAAGGAAATGCGTTAAGTATTAAATTAATGTTAGTTTTACCGTGTAGTTTTTAACAGCTTCTTTAACCGGCTTGAAGCGGTGCTCTCTGTGTTCCTCCGCCACTGCACAGACCAGACAGATCAGCGTCTTGTCCGTTTCACAAAACAGCTTCAGTTCTTCCTCATGTTCCTCGCAGTGACGTTTACTTTCCTTCCCTTTCGGGTTCAGGTTTAGATTTCGAAATTTTTCTGCCAGATTTGCTAAGGCCCGATTCACCCTGAGGGTGCGGTCAGCAAACTCCTCTCTACATTCCGGGCAGGAGTTTCTCTCCTCCCTTTCCCAATACTGTGTGATACAAGAGCGACAGAAGTTGTGTCCGCACTCCAGAATAACCGGATCGGTGAAGAAATCCAGGCAGACGGGACAAATCACCTCCTCGCTCAAACTCTCGGTCTCTCCTTTCGAAGCCATGTTAACTCCCAGCACTTCCTGATTCAGAATGCTTTCACTTTCGGGGAGTTGCTGATCCCCTGCAGTACCGCGATTGGCCACTACGCGCGCTGCAGTCTCAGGGAATGAACATTCTGCTGCTGGATGTGTTCAGTGGAAATTCTGGCCCTTTCTATGTTTAGTGTGGGATCAAAAACACATTAAACAGGCAACAGATAAGAAAACGCGGCCATGGACTGTCTAAGCCCGGCTACGAGCGGAGGAGGGTTGGCCATATGGCCAGCAACCCCATCTCTTAAAAACCCCGAGCGACAAAAACGTCAGCTGAATCTCAAAAGGCCTCATCCCTGCGGTCGGAAGGACCTTCCCCTGGAAGACGATTGAAGTCCTGCGCTGAAAGGAGAAGCCATGTGTCCCCCTGGGGTGGTTCACTACTACAATAACTGTGAGGCTTCCTCAGCCAACCCGGCCTCCCCCTGTCCGGTGTAGAGGATCCCTGTAGTCTGGAATGTGCCAGTCGGCAGCATTCCTGTATGACAGGGGTTCCCAAACATTTTTTTAATGCCAAAGACCAATACCAGTAACCGTGGTCCCAGGTTGGGAACCGCTGCTCTCCGGACATCTCGGTGTGATGGCAGGCCAACAAGTTTCGAGCGTCTTTCCCCGAGTTGATGATCTTCCAGCAGCACTCGCTGTCCGTTTTCCTGCGCGTCCTGGGAACAGCCCGAGGATCAGTGAGCCTTTTGTCACGCAGCAGCTGTGACACAGGCCCTTGCATCTTTCTACACAGATCTTCCCCAGCCCACAGTCCGCAAAGAGGCGAGTGACCGTCTCGTCTCCACTGCAGTAATCTCGGGGCAGCGTGCTGTGGGAGTGATCTCCGGGCATGCAGCAAGGATCAGTCTGGGAGGGGCCCTCTCGTCTCCACTGCAGTAATCTCGGGGCAGCGCGCTGTGGGAGTGATCTCCGGGCATGCAGCAAGGATCAGACTGGGAGGGGCCCTCTCGTCTCCACTGCAGTAATCTCGGGACAGCGCGCTGTGGGAGTGATCTCCGGGCATGCAGCAAGGATCAGTCTGGGAGGGGCCCTCTCGTCTCCACTGCAGTAATCTCGGGACAGCGCGCTGTGTGAGTGATCTCCGGGCATGCAGCAAGGATCAGACTGGGAGGGTCCCTCTCGTCTCCACTGCAGTAATCTCGGGACAGCGCGCTGTGGGAGTGATCTCCGGGCATGCAGCAAGGATCAGACTGGGAGGGGCCCTCTCGTCTCCACTGCAGTAATCTCGGGACAGCGCGCTGTGGGAGTGATCTCCGGGCATGCAGCAAGGATCAGACTGGGAGGGGCCCTCTCGTCTCCACTGCAGTAATCTCGGGGCAGCGCGCTGTGGGAGTGATCTCCGGGCATGCAGCAAGGATCAGACTGGGAGGGACCCTCTCGCCGCCAGACAGGTGAGGTCTTGGTGCCTGTCGGTGAGATCTGGTGATGAGGCATTCTGCCAGATGGTCTGGACTGTCTGCTCAGGGAACCACTCCACTGTGTCCATCCAGTCCTTCTCCTGCAGTAACTGCAGGACATTCCGTGCTGACCACTGTCTGGTGTTCTTGTGGTCAAAGCTGCTGGTCTGAAAGAACTGTCACCAATTTCATTAACACAAGGTTCACATGGAGAAGCTTCCTGACTGAGACAGACACAGTCTCACAGGGTATTTACAGGGTAGGGGCAGGAATGATGTTTCTCCTGGCTGGGCAGTGGAACCAGTGATCACAGACTCAAAATCCGAGATCACCTCAGCAGGACTGAGATGAGGAGAAATTTCCCCAACACAGTGCGGTGAATATTTGGAGTTTTCTCCAAAAGTTTCCTAAATTAAACTGTCATATTTAGGGGCTCGGCGATGTTGGGAACATTGCAGGAAAGTGGCGCTGAGGTCAAAGATCAGCCATGTTCTGAGTGAGGGTCAGAACAGCGCAACGGGCCGAATGACAACGCCTGCACCTGTTTCTTATTTCCTAAATCACGAGTTGACATTTGCGCCTTGTTCTCCCCTGGCCTTCAGCCTGTCGGATTGCACAGGGGAGCGGTGAGAGCTCCGGAGATCCATCAGCAGCCGCTGCGGTCATTTCATGTCTCGTTATTTATCGCTATTTCCCTGTATTTGCACAGTTTGTTACCTTCAGCACTCTGGCTGATCTTTCACTGCATGCTTCTGTTATGGTTACTATTCTATACTTTTTCTAAGTATGTCTGCAGGAAAATGCTTCTCGGGGTTGTATGTGGTGACTTATCTGGACTCTGATAATAAAATTTATTTTGCAATTTGAGTTTCGGGAAACTTGCTTTAATTCTGAGAACAAACTGTGACTGACATCTCCAGCTCCCAGCAGCAGCCCGTCCTCACACACTCACAGCCAATCAGCGACCGGCGCTGGGAGAGGGGTGCTCCCATTGGCTGAGGGGTGCCAGTGGGCGGGACGCTGAGCGCCCGGCCGGGCCTGTGTTTGGAACCGGGACCGAGTGAGCCCGGAGACCGGGAGCTGCGCCTCGGGTTTCGGCTGCACCACCGGCGGGTCGTGAATCCTTTCGAAGGCAGAGCTGAAGAGACCGGCGGAGATTCCGTGAGATGTTTCAGCTACACGGAGAGCGCCCGGCCTTTCCCCGCCGAGGATCGGGGCCTGTTGTCTGCAGTTGTCTCCCAGACCCGTCCCTTCCTGCTGGGAGACGGGAGCTGCCCCGCAGCGGCTGTCGATGGATCTCCGGAGCTCTCACCGCTCCCCTGTGCAATCCGAACGGCTGAAAACAAAGGGAGAACAAGGCGCAAAGGTAAACTCGTGCTTTAGAAAATAAGTAACAGGAGCATGCCTGGCCACTCGGCCCGTTGCGCCTATTCCACCCTTTCCTCAGAATAGTCCTTTCTTTTTAAATCTTTTTATTGATTTTAAACAAACATAAATACAAAGAGCTTGAGGGTAAATAATTAATAGGTTAAAGTATAAATACAAATAGATGATATTAACCTCCCAAACTCATAGTGGTTAGAAAAAATGGAGAAAATAAGAAAACTTCCCCCCCCCAAAAAAAATGAAAAAAAAACCTAACCGACATGGGCCATTGCATTATATAAAAGTAAGGTTTAGGAAAAGTCAGTTTAGCTTATATGAAAATGTTGAATAAATGGTCTTCAAATTTCTTCATATTTAACTGAAGGGTCAAAGACAACACTTGTAATTTTTCTAAACTCGAACAAGAAATAGTTTGAGAAAACCACTGAAATATAGTTGGAGGATTAATTTCTTTCCAATTCAATAGGATAGATCTTCTAGCCATTAATGTAACAAATGCAATCATCCGCCGGGCTGAGGGGGGATAAACGACTATTATCCACCTTTGGTAAACCGAAAATTGCAGTAATAGGATGTGGTTGCAATTTGATATTCAGAACTGTTGAAATAATACCAAAAAGATCTTTCCAATAATTTTGCAAACAGGGGCAAGACCAGAACATGTGGGTCAATGAAGCGACTTCAGAATGACATCTGTCACTGGTTGGATTAACATTAGAATAAAATTGAGCGAGTTTATCCTTGGATATGTGAGCCCTATGAACAACCTTAAATTGTATTAGGCATGTTTAGCACAAATAGAAGAAGAATTGACTAATTGTAAAATTTTCTCCCACTGCTCTGTGGGTATAAGACAGTGAAGTTCTTTTTCCCATTCCTTCTTAATTATTTCTGATACTCCTGGCTGTATTTTCATGATCATATGATAAATGATGGCTACTTAACCCTTCTGGCAAGGATTCAGAGCTATAATTTTTTCTGTAATGTCCACTGGTCATAATTTCAGAAAATACTAACATTCAAGAAATTTCTAACTTGCAAGTATCTAAAAAAAAAAGAGTTTTAGGCTGGATAGCTGTTCAAAGGACATAAAACTGTTATCTAAAAATAGATCACGAAAACATGTTATACCTTCTGTTTTCCATAACACAAAGGCTTGGTCCATAAAAGAGGGCTGGAAAAAGAAGTTAGATATAATAGGGCTTGATTATTCAAGCCAAAGAAATTACGAAATTGAAACCATATTCTTAATGTATGTTTAACTACAGGATTAGTTATTTGTTTATTCGGTTTAGATAAAGCAAAAGGAAGCGAAGATCCTAAAATAGAAAACAATGAGAAGTCTTGTACAGATTTACACTCCAGATTTACCCATTGTGGGCAAGGTACTATGACCGATTCTTGTGTCCAAAATATTAAATACTGAATATTAACTGCCCAATAGTAAAATCTCAGTTTTGGAAAAGCAAAACCACCTTCCTTCTTAGGCTTCTGTAAATATTTTTTACTTAATCTCGGATTTTTATTCTGCCACACATACGAGGATATTTTGGAGTCAATAATATCAAAAAAAAGATTTAGGAATAAAAATTGGTAATGCTTGGAATAAATATAAAAATTTGGGTAATACTATCATCTTGATAGTATTAATTCGACCAACCACTGACAGAGATAATGGGGACCACCTGGTAACAAGTTGCTTGATTTGTTCAATTAAAAGTAAAAAATTAACTTTAAATAAACCCTTATGTTTCTTGGTAATTGTAATACCCAAATAAGTAAAATGATCTGTGACAACTTTAAATGGTAAGTGTTTATAAATTGGAACTTGCATATTTAATGGAAATAATTCACATAAAACATTCAGTGGGGTCTTTATCTTTTTTAAGAATTGAAGAAATGGAGGCATCATAAAAAGATTGTGGTTATTTACCTACGGTTAACGCATCTTTAAAAATTTTGCAAAGCCAAGGAGCGAGTATAGAAGAAAAGGATTTAAAAAATTCAGCAGTATAACCATCCGGACCAGGGGCTTTACCTGAATTCATTGAAAAAGGGAGTGGGTTCCCCTTTCCAGTCCCTGCCCGGGGACTTGTACCACTCCTCAGGGTTATATATGGAACCTCTCGGACAGGGACAGGGAGTGTGTTCCCCTTTCCAGACCCTGCCCCGGGACTTGTGCCACTCCTCAGGGTTATATATGGAACCTCTCGGACAGGGACAGGGAGCGGGTTCCCCTTTCCAGACCCTGCCCGTGGACTTGTGTCACTCCTCAGGGTTATATATGGAACCTCTCAGGCAGGACAGGGAGTGGGTTCCACTTTCCAGACCCTGCCCGGGGACTTGTGCCACTCCTCAGGGTTATATATGGAACCTCTCGGACAGGGACAGGGAGTGGGTTCCCCTTTCCAGATCCTGCCCGGGGACTTGTGCCACTCCTCGGGGTTATATATGGAACCTCTCGGACAGGGACAGGGAGTGGGTTCCCCTTTCCCAGGCAGACGCCCGAAGGTGACCGGGAGCCACCAGAGGGGCTGATGTAATACAAGCCATGGCACGGTGGGTCACTGAGGTAAGGGAACCCATTTGAATGACAGCCCGACTGCATGCGGATTTTGGTGAATTTACCCGATAACTACAGAAAAAAGGAGAATCCCTTGCGTACTTTATAGCTCGTTTTAAGGATACGTGAGAGTCCAATGCCGGCAAACCCCTGGACTGATCAGTATATCCAGCTGGCAGTGCAGACTTTTCTAAACTGTCTCAGACACAAGCCTGCCCACTCCTTTAAGTTAACTAATCTCAATTCGCTGTGTCAGACCTGGCCCCAGGTGACATAAATTCTGATGAATATGGAGCAAGTGACTCTTTAAAGGGACTGGGGGAAAGCGAGAGTGTGCACAGAGAACCGGTAGTGAGGAGATGGAGTTCGGGTCCGAACGAAGAACCCAGAACGGGTGGCGGGATCGTGCGGACGGGGCAGATGAAGAGGACACTTGGCAAAGGACAGAAACGGGGTTTGTAGAAAGAGGGGACATTGGGCCAGAGATTGTCGTACTGCAATCACAGACAAGAATAATAAGAGGCAGGAAGAGAGTCCGGACCACAGTAAAACTCGACAGAGTACCACATTTACTCTCCACACTCCCTTTGGTCCCGGATAGGGTTGGCCAGAGGGGACGGATCACGGTCATACTCGACAGAGTACCACGTTTACTCTCCACAATCCCTTTGGTCCTGGATAGGGCAGGCCAGAGGGGACGGATCACAGTGATACTCGACAGAGTACCACATTTACTCTCCCCAATCCCTTTGGTCCTGAATAGGGCAGGCCAGAGGGGTCGGATCACAGTGATACTCGACAGAGTACCACATTTACTCTCCACAATCCCTTTGGTCCTGAATAGGGCAGGCCAGAGGGGACGGATCACATTGATACTAGACAGAGTACCACATTTACTCTCCACAATCCCTTTGGTCACGGATAGGGCAGGCCAGAGGGGACGGATCACAGTGATACTCGACAGAGTACCACATTTACTCTCCACAATCCCTTTGGTCCCGGATAGGGCAGGCCAGAGGGGACGGCGATACAGGCGGCTGTGATCAGGCTCACCACACAGGCAGGCTCTTTTCTCACTGCTGTAATCAGGTAGAAGGTACAAGAACCTCAGGACTCGCCCCACCAGGGCCAGGAACAGTTACTACCCCTCAACCATCAGTCTGTGGAACAATACAGGATAACTGCACTCACTTGCTATCCATAGAGATGCTCCCACAACAAATCATCATACTGGGACTGTCTCAAAATGAGTGAAATAAGAGGTGGTTTGACTGAGACAGATCACATTCCTGTCTCATAATTAGAGTAATTCAATCTCACAGGATACTTACAGCGGAAGGGCTGGAATGATGTTTCCCATAAGGTGTGGAACCAGCGCTCACAGACTCAAAATCCAAGGACAACTCAGCAGGACTGAGATGAGGAGAAATTTCCTCACCCAGAGTGCAGTGAACATTGCAATTATCTCCATAAGGTTTCTAAATTGAATAGACATATCCTGGGGCTCAGCGGTGATGGAAAGTTGCAGGAAAGTGGTGCTGAAGTCAAAAGTCAAGCATGTTCTGAGTGAAGGGTAGAAGAGGCGCAAGGGGCCGAATGGCCACACCTTCTCTATTTCTGATTTTCTGAAACACGAGTTTACCTTTGCGCCTCACTGTTTCTTGTCCTGTCAGATTGAACAGGGAGCGCTGAGCGCACCGGACATCTGTCGGCAGCCGCTGCGGTTATTTCATGTTCTCGTTGTTTATTTGCATTGGTGAAGTTTGTTGCCTTCTGCACTCTGGTTGATCTTTTAGTGATCCAGATATAGTTACCGTTCTGTAGCTTTGCTCTGTATGTTTGTAGGAGTTGTATGTGGCGACTTATACCTACTCTGTTAGTTTTTGGAATAGTCGCTTGGGGAATCTGAGGTGGAGGAGTATTTGGGGCTTATTTAAAATTATACATAGATATTATCCAAACAGTGTTTATTTGACAAGGGTTAATTCTGATATTGAAACTAACTGTTCTTTTTGTGGTTTATATCCAGAGAATTTATTTCATCTGTTTTGGGATTGTGAAAATGTTAAAACATTTTAGTTTGATGTTGGTCAATTTATAGATCAATATATTAATGTGGATTTTACTTTTTGTTTTCAAAACGTCTTATTTGGGTTTACTAATAACACCAAATCTCATAGGGATCATTTCTTTATCATAAATCTTTTGTCAATTTACAGCAAATTTTATATCCATAAATGCAATCACAGCAATAAGAAACTTTCATTTATATTTTGATGTCAGACGTTTATATACGTTTATCCTCTGAAAACTTCCCATCGCCAGAAGGCTGTAAAGACTGTACAAATCTGTCAAAGTTATCTCTGTAAATGTTCCTGTTTTGTGACTCCTCTTAGATACAGTTCCTTCTGTCCAACAATATTTAGAGCGGATTTCCTTGTTTATTTGTATATTTAAAATTAATAGTTATATATTTGTTGCTGCTTTTGTGTGACTCCCTGGCTTTTTTAGCATATGTTTAGTGTTTCTGTTTTTGTTTGTGTTTAATAAAAATTTAAAAAATTTAAAATGATAATAAAATTTACTTTGAACTTTGAGCCTCGGGGAACTTGCTTGATTCTGAAAACAGTGACTGACATCTCCGGCACCCGGCAGCAGCCCGCCCTCGGACACACTCACAGCCAATCAGAGAACACCACTGGGAGAATCTTGCCTCCATTGGCTGAGGCGTGTCAGTGGGCGGGACGCTGAGCGGACCGAAGTTTGGAATCGGGAACGAGTGGACCCGGTGAGAGACCCGAGATTGGGAGCAGCTCCCCGGGTAAAGGCTGCAACAGCGGCCGGAGTTTTGAACCCTTCCGATGGCGGAGGTGAAGAGACGGGCGGAGATTCCGTGAGATGTTTCAGCCTCACAGAGGGTGCCCGGTCTTTCCCCGCCGTGGATCGGGGCCTATTGTCCGTAGTTCCCTCCCAGACCCGTCCCTTCCTGCTGGGATACGGGAGCTGGCCCGCAGCGGCTGCCGATGGATCTCCGGTGCTGTGAGCGCTCCCCTGTGCAAAAGGACAGGCTGAAGGTCAAGGGAGAACCAGGCGCAAAGGTAAACTCGGACTTTAGAAAATAAGTAACAAGAGCAGGCCTGGCCACTCGGCCCGTTGCGCCTATTCCACCCTTTCCTCAGAATAGTCCTTTTTAAATCTTTTTATTGATTTTAAACAAACATAAATGAAACATGAATACAAAGAGCTTGAGAGTACATAATTAATAGGTTAAGGTATAAATACAAATAGATGATAATAACCTCCCAAACTCATAGTGGTTACAAAAAATGGAGAAAATAAGAAACCCTCCCCCCAAAAAAATGAAAAAAATCCTAACCGACATGGGCCATTGCATTATATCAATTATACACAGTAGCGTCAATAACTCCGCACCTCCATTCAAATAATTAAGGACAATAAAAGTAAGGTTTAGGAAAAGTCAGTTTAGCTCATATGAAAATGTTGAATAAATGGTCTCCAAGTTTCTTCAAATTTAACTGAAGGGACAAAGACAACACTTGTAATTTTTTCTAAAATCAAACAAGGAATAGTTTGAGAAAACAACTGAAATATAGTTGGAGGATTAATTTATTTCCAATTCAATAGGATAGATCTTCTAGCCATTAATGTAACAAATGCAATCATCCGCCGGGCTGAGGGGGGATAAACGACTATTATCCACCATTGGTAAACCGAAAATTGCAGTAATAGGATGCGGTAGCAATTTGATATTCAGAACTGTTGAAGTAATACCAAAAATATCTTTCCAATAATTTTGCAAACAGGAGCAGAACCAGAACATGTGGGTCAATGAAGTGACTTCAGAATGACATCTGTCACAGGTTGGATTAGATAGATAGATAGATACTTTATTCATCCCCATGGGGAAATTCAACCTTTTTTCCAATGTCCCATACACTTGTTGTAGCAAAACTAATTACATACAATACTTAACTCAGTAAAAATATGATATGCATCTAAATCACTATCTCAAAAAGCATTAATAATAGCTTAAAAAAATTTCTTATGTCCTGGCGGTAGAATTGTAAAGCCTAATGGCATTGGGGAGTATTGACCTCTTCATCCTGTCTGAGGAGCATTGCATCGATAGTAACCTGTCGCTGAAACTGCTTCTCTGTCTCTGGATGGTGCTATGTAGAGGATGTTCAGGGTTTTCCATAATTGACCGTAGCCTACTCAGCGCCCTTCGCTCAGCTACCGATGTTAAACTCTCCATTACTTTGCCCACGACAGAGCCCGGCTTCCTTACCAGCTTATTAAGACGTGAGGCGTCCCTCTTCTTAATGCTTCCTCCCCAACACGCCACCACAAAGAAGAGGGCGCTCTCCACAACTGACCTGTAGAACATCTTCAGCATCTCACTACAGACATTGAATGACGCCAACCTTCTCAGGCAGTACAGTCGACTCTGTGCCTTCCTGCACAAGACATCTGTGTTGGCAGTCCAGTCTAGCTTCTCGTCTAACTGTACTCCCAGATACTTGTAGGTCTTAACCTGCTCCACACATTCTCCATTAATGATCACTGGCTCCATATGAGGCCTAGATCTCCTAAAGTCCACCACCATCTCCTTGGTCTTGGTGATATTGAGACGCAGGTAGTTTGAGTTGCACCATATCACAAAGTCCTGTATCAGTTTCCTATACTCCTCCTGTCCATTCCTGACGCACCCCACTATGGCCGTGTCATCAGCGAACTTCTGCACATGGCAGGACTCCGAGTTATATTGGAAGTCTGATGTGTACAGGACCGGAGAGAGTACGGTTCCCTGTGGCGCTCCTGTGCTGCTGACCACCGTGTCAGACCTACAGTCTCCCAACCGCACATACTGAGGTCTATCTGTCAAGTAGTCCACTATCCAATCCACCATGTGAGAGTCTACTCCCATCTCCGTTAGTTTGTGCCTTAAGATCTTGGGCTGGATGGTGTTAAAGGCACTAGAGAAGTCAAGGAATGTAATCCTCACAGCACAACTGCCCCCATCTAGGTGAGAGAGTGATTTGTGCAGCAAATACGTGATAGCATCCTCCACTCCCACCTTCTCCTTATACGCAAACTGAAGAGGATCCCGGGCGTGCCTGGTTTGTGGCCTCAGATTCTGTATTATCAGCCGCTCCATGGTCTTCATCACGTGCGACGTCAAGGCAACAGGTCTGAAGTCATTCAACTCCTTTGGTTGTGGTTTCTTCGGTACCGGGACAATACAGGATGTTTTCCACTGTCTGGGTACTCTTCTCTGCTCCAGGCTCACGTTGAAGATGCGCTGTAGTGGTTCTCCCAGCTCAGTCGCACAGGCCCTCAGTAATCGTGGGGAAACTCCATCCGGTCCAGCCGCCTTGCTGGTACAGATCTTCCTCAGTTGACCTTCCACCTTTGCAGCCGTAATCCTGGGCGTGGGCAAGGTCTCCTGTGAGTGGCCTGGTAACATAAGAATAAAATCGAGCGAGTTTATCCTTGGACATGTGAGCCCTATGAACAACCTTAAATTGTGTTAGGCATGTTTAGCACAAATAGAAGAAGAATTGACTAATTGTAAAATTTTCTCCCACTGCTCTGTGGGTATGAGACAGTGAAGTTCTTTTTCCCATTCCTTCGTAATTATTTCTGATACTTCTGGCTGTATTTTCATGATCATATGATAAATGATGGCTACTTCATTTATCATAATGATTGATAAAGTATTGCTACTTCTGGCAAGGATTCAGAGATAGAATTTTTTCTGTAATGTCCATTGGACATAATTTCAGAAAATACTAACATTCTAGAAATTTCTAACTTGCAAGTATCTAAAAAAATATGAGTTTTATGTTGGATAGCTGTTTAAAGGACATAAAACTGTTATCTAAAAATAGATGACGAAAACATGTTATACCTTTTGTTTTCCATAACACAAAGGCTTGGTCCATAACAGAGGGCTGGAAAAAGAAGTTAGATATAATAGGGCTTGATTATTCAAGCCAAAGAATTTACGAAATTGAAACCATATTCTTAATGTATGTTTAACTATAGGATTAGTTATTTGTTTATTCGGTTTAGATAAAGCAAAAGGAAGCGAAGATCCTAAAATAGAAAACAATGAGAAGTCTTGTACAGATTTACACTCCAAATTTATCAATTGTGGGCAAGGTACTATGACCGATTCTTGTGTCCAAAATATTAAATATTGAATATTAACTGTCCAATAGTAAAATCTCAGGTTTGGCAAAGCAAAACCACCTTCCTTCTTAGGCTTCTGTAAATATTTTTTACTTAATCTAGGATTTTCATTCTGCCACACATACGAGTATATTTTGTATCAATAATATCAAAAAAAGATTTAGGAATAAAAATTTGTAATGCTTGGAATAAATATAAAAATTTGGGTAATACTATCATCTTGATAGCATTAATTCAACCAACCAATGACAGAGATAATGGGGACCACCTGGTAACAAGTTGCTTGATTTGTTCAATTAAAGGTAAAAAATTAACTTTAAATAAACCTTTATGTTTCTTGGTAATTTTAATACCAAATAAGTAAAATGATCTGTGACAACTTTAGATGGTAAGTGTTTATAAATTGGAACTTGCATATTTAATGGAAATAATTCACTCTTATTAAAATTCAGTTTGTAGTCAGAAAAGCTACTAAACTGAGCAAGCAAGGATGAAATAGCAGGAATAGATCTCTCAGGGTCAGATATGTATAGTAACAAATCATCAGCATATGATGATAACTTATAAGTCCCTTACCCACCTAATATAAAAATTCTGCAACGTATTAAATAAATATAGCCATTCAACTCTATCGAACATTTTTTCAGCATCTAAGGAAATGACATTCTGGTATTTTAGATGAAGAATTATAAATTATATTAATTAATTTTCTAATGTTAAAAGATGAATAACAGGTTTTAATAAATCCAGTCTGATGTACAGAGATAATTTGAGGAAATACATTTTCTAATCTAGTGGCCAAAATTTTGGTAAAAATCTTAGAATCCGTATTCAGCAAGGATATTGGCCGATAGGATGCACATTCAGTGGGGTCTTTATCTTTTTAAAGAATTGGAGAAATGGAGGCATCATAAAAAGAATGTGCTTATTTACCTACAGTTAACACATCTTTAAAAATTTTACAAAGCCAAGGAGCGAGTATAGAAGAAAAGGATTTTAAACATTCAACAGTATAACCGTCCGGACCAGGGGCTTTACCTGAATTTATTGAAAAAGGGAGTGGGTTCCCCTTTCCAGACCCTGCCCAGGGACTTGTACCACTCCTCAGGGTTATATATGGAACCTCTCGGGCAGGGACAGGGAGTGGGTTCCCCTTTCCAGACCCTGCCCGGGGACTTGTGCCACTCCTCAGGGTTATATATGGAACCTCTCGGACAGGGACAGGGAGTGGGTTCCCCTTTCCAGACCCTGCCCGGGGACTGGTGCCACTACTCAGGGTTATATATGGAACCTCTCGGACAGGGACAGGGAGTGGGTTCCCCTTTCCCAGGCAGACACCCGAAGGTGACCGGGAGCCACCAGAGGGGCTGATGTAATACAAGCCATGGCACGGTGGGTCACTGAGGTAAGGGAACCCATTTGAATGACAGCCCGACTGCACGCGGATTTTGGTGAATTTACCCGATAACTACAGAAAAAAGGAGAATCCCTTGCATACTTTATAGCTCGTTTTAAGGATACGTGAGAGTCCAATGCCGGCAAACCCCTGGACAGATCAGTATGTCCAGCTGGCAGTGCAGACTTTTCTAAACTTTCTCAGACCCAAGCTTGCCCACTCCTTTAAGTTAACTAATCTCAATTCGCTGTGTCAGACCTGGCCCCAGGGTGACATAAATTCTGATGAATATGGAGAGCAACTGACTCTTTAAAGGGACTGGGGCAAAGCGAGGGTGTGTACAGAGAACCGGTAGTGAGGAGATGGAGTTCGGGTCCCGACGAAGAACCCAGAACGGGTGGCAGGATCGTGCGGACGGTGCAGATGAAGAGGACACTTGGCAAATGACAGAAATGGGGTTTGTAGAAAGAGGGGACATTGAGCCAGAGATTGTCGCACTGCAATCACAGACAAGAATAATAAGAGGCAAAAAGAGAGCTTGGATCACAGTAATAATTGACAGAGTACCACATTTACTCTCCACAATCCCTTTGGTCCCGGATAGGACAGGCCAGAGGGGACGGATCACAGTGATACTCGACAGAGTACCACATTTACTCTCCACAATCCCTTTGGTCCCATATAGAGCAGGCCAGAGGGGACGGATCACATTGATACTTGACAGAGTTCCACATTTACTCTCCACAATCCCTTTGGTCCCAGATACGACAGGCCAGAGGGGACGGATCACAGTGATACTCGACAGAGTACCACATTTACTCTCCACAATCCCTTTGGTCCCGGATAGGACAGGCCAGAGGGGGCGGATCACGGTGATACTCGACAAAGTACCACATTTACTCTCCACAATCCCTTTGGTCCCGGATAGGACAGGCCAGAGGGGACGGATCACAGTGATACTCGACAGAGTACCACATTTACTCTCCACAATCCCTTTGGTCCCGGATAGGACAGTCCAGAGCGGGCGGATCACGGTGATACTCGACAGAGTACCACATTTACTCTCCACAATCCCTTTGGTCCCGGATAGGACAGGCCAGAGGGGACGGATCACGGTGATACTCGACAGAGTACCACATTTACTCTCCACAATCCCTTTGGTCCCGGATAGGGCAGGCCAGAGGGAACGGATCACGGTGATACTCGACAGAGTACCACATTTACTCTCCACAATCCCTTTGCTCCCAGATAGGGCAGGCCAGAGGGGATGGATCACAGTGATACTCGACAGAGTACCACAATTACTCTCCACAATCCCTTTGGTCCCCGATAGGCGGGCCAGAGGGGACGGATCACAGTGATACTCGACAGAGTACCACATTTACTCTCCACAATCCCTTTGGTCCCGGATAGGGCAGGCCAGAGGGGACGGATCACAGTGATACTCGACAGAGTACCACATTTACTCTCCACAATCCCTTTGGTCCCGGATAGGGCAGGCCAGAGGGGACGGCGATACAGGCGGCTGTGATCAGGCTCACCACACAGGCAGGCTCTTTTCTCACTGCTATAATCAGGTAGAAGGTACTAGAGCCTCAGGACTCGCCCCTCCAGGGTCAGGAATAGTTACTACCCCTCAACCATCAGGCTGTGGAACAACCCAGGATAACTGCACTCACCTGCTGTCCATAGAGATGCTCCCACAACAAATCATCGTATTGGGACTGTCTCAAAATGAGTGAAATAAGACGTGGTTTGACTGAGACAGATCACATTCCTGTCTCAGAATTAGAGAAATTCAATCTCACAGGATATTTACAGCGAAAGGGCTGGAATGATGTTTCCCATAAGGTGTGGAACCAGCACTCACAGACTCAAAATCCGAGGACAACTCAGCAGGACTGAGATGAGGAGAAATTTCCTCACCCAGAGTGCAGTTAATCATTGCAATTATCTCCACAAGGTTTCTAAATTGAATAGACATATCCTGGGGCTCAGCGGTGATGGAAAGTTGCAGGAAAGTGGTGCTGAGTTCAAAAGTCAAGCATGTTCTGAGTGAAGGGCAGAAGAGGCGCAAGGGGCCGAATGGCCACACCTTCTCTATTTTTTATTTTCTGAAACACGAGTTTACCTTTGCGCCTCACTGTTTCTTGTCCTGTCAGACTGAACAGGGAGCACTGAGTGTACCGGACATCTATCGGCAGCTACTGCTGTTATTTCATGTTCTCGTTGTTTATTTGCATTGGCGAAGTTTGTTGTCTTCTGCACTCTGGTTGATCTTTCAGTGATCCAGATATAGTTACCGTTCTGTAGCTTTGCTCTGTATGTTTGTAGGAGTTGTATGTGGCGACTTATACGTACTCTGTTAGTTTTTGGAATAGTCGCTTGGGGAATCTGAGGTGGAGCAGTATTTGGGGCTTATTTAAAATTATGCATAGATATTATCCAACCAATGTTTATTTGGCATGGTTTAATTCTGATATTGAAACTAACTGTTCTTTTTGCGGTTTATATCCAGAGGATTTATTTCATCTGTTTTGGGATTGTGAATGTGTTAAAACATTTTGGGTTGATGTTTGTCAATTTATAGATCAATATATTAATGTGGATTTTACTTTTTGTTTTCAAAACGTCTTATTTGGGTTTACTAATAACACCAAATCTCATAGGGATCATTTCTTTATCATAAATCTTTTGTTAATTTACAGCAAATTTTATATCCATAAATGCAATCACAGCAATAAGAAACCTTCATTTCTATTTTGATGTCAGACTTCAAACTCTACGTTTATCCTCTGAAAACTTCCCATAATCAGAAAGTTTTGAATCCTTCCGATGGAGGAGGTGAAGATTCGGGCGGAGATTCCGTGAGATGTTTCAGCCACACAGAGGGTGCCCGGTCTTTCCCTGCCGGGGATCGGGGCCTATTGTCCGGAGTTCCCTCCCAGTCCTGTCTCCTGCTGCTGGGATACGGGAGCTGGCCCGCAGCGGCTGCCGACGGAACTCCGGTGCTGTGAGCGCTCCCCTGTGCAAAAGGACAGGCTGAAGGTCAAGGGAGAACCAGGCGCAAAGGTAAACTCGGACTTTAGAAAATAAATAACAGTTGCAGGCCTGGCCACTCGGCCCGTTGCGCCTATTCCACCCTTTCCTCAGAGTAGTCCTTTTTAAATCATTTTATTGATTTTAAACAAACATAAATGAAACATGAATACAAAGAGCTTGAGAGTACATAATTAATAGGTTAAGATATAAATACAAATAGATGATAATAACCTCCCAAACTCATAGTGGTTACAAAAAATGGAGAAAATAAGAAACACTCCCCCCCCCAAAAAAATGGAAAAAATCCTAATCGACATGGGCCATTGCATTATATCAATTATACACAGTAGCGTCAATAACTCCGCACCTCCATCCAAATAATTAAGGGCAATGAAAGTAAGGTTTAGGAAAAGTCAGTTTAGCTGATATGAAAATGTTGAATAAATGGTCTCCAAGTTTCTTCAAATTTAACTGAAGGGTCAAAGACAACACTTGTAATGTTTTCTAAACTCAAACAAGAAATCGTTTGAGAAAACTACTGAAATATAGTTGGAGGACTAATTTCTTTCCAATTCAATAGGATAGATCTTCTAGCCATTAATGTAACAAATGCAATCATCCGCCGGGCTGAGGGGGGATAAACGACTATCATCCACCATTGGTAATCCGAAAGTTGCAGTAATAGGATGCGGTTGCAATTTGATATTCAGAACTGTTGAAATAATACCAAAAATATCTTTCCAATAATTTTGCAAACGGGGGCAAGACCAGAACATGTGGGTCAATGAAACGACTTCAGAATGACATCTGTCACAGGTTGGATTAACATAAGAATAAAATCGAGCGAGTTTATCCTTGGACATGTGAGCCCTATGAACAACCTTAAATTTTATTAGGCATGTTTAGCACAAATAGAAGAATAATTGACTAATTGTAAAATTTTCTCCCACTGCTCTGTGGGTATAAGACAGTGAAATTCTTTTTTCCCATTCCTTCTTAATTATTTCTGATACTCCTGGCTGGATTTTCATGATCATATGATAAATGATAGCTACTTAACCCTTCCGGCAAGGATTCAGAGATAGAATTTTTTTCTGTAATGTCCATTGGACATAATTTCAGAAAATACTAACATTCAAGAAATTTCTAACTTGCAAGTATCTAAAAAAAATGAGTTTTAGGCTGGATAGCTGTTCAAAGGACATAAAACTGTTATCTAAAAATAGATCATGAAAACATGTTATACCTTTTGTTTTCCATAACACAAAGGTCTGGTCCATAAAAGAGGGCTGGAAAAAGAAGTTAGATATAATAGGGCTTGATTATTCAAGCCAAAGAATTTACGAAATTGAAACCATATTCTTAATGTATGTTTAACTATAGGATTAGTTATTTGTTTATTCGGTTTAGATAAAGCAAAAGGAAGCGAAGATCCTAAAATAGATCCTCATGCTCCTTAGGATGAAGAGGTCAATACTCCCCAATGCCATTAGGCTTTACAATTCTACCGCCAGGACTTAAGAACTTTTTAAAAGCTATTATTAATGCTTTTTGAGATAGTGATTTAGATGCATATAATATTTTTTTTTACTGAGTTAAGTATTGTATGTAATTAGTTATGCTACAACAAGTGTATGGGACATTGGAAAAAAGTTGAATTTCCCCATGGGGATGAATAAAGTATCTATCTATCTGTCTATCTAGAAAACAATGATAGATAGATAGATACTTTATTCATCCCCACGGGGAAATTCAAAATTTTTTCCAATGTCCCATACACTTATTGTAGCAAAACTAATTACTAATGAGAAGTCTTGTACAGATTTACACGCCAAATTTACCCATTGTGGGCAAGGTACTATGACCGATTCTTGTGTCCAAAATATATAAATATTGAAGATTAACTGCCCAATAGTAAAATCTCAGGTTTGGCAAAGCAAAACCACCTTCCTTCTTAGGCTTCTGTAAATATCTTTTACTTAATCTCGGATTTTTACTCTGCCACACATGAGGATATTTTGGAGTCAATAATATCAAAAAAAGATTTAGGAATAAAAATTTGTAATGCTTGGAATAAATAAAAAAAATTTGGGTAATACTATCATCTTGGGGATAATGGGGACCACCTGTTAACAAGTTGCTTGATTTGTTCAATTAAAGGTAAAAAAAAATTAACTTTAAATAAACCCTTATGTTTCTTGGTAATTTTAATACCCAAATAAGTAAAATGATCTGTGACAACTTTAAATGGTAAGTGTTTATAAATTGGAAGTTGCATATTTAATGGAAATAATTCACTCTTATTAAAATTCAGTTTGTAGCCAGAAAAGCTACTAAACTGAGCAAACAAGGATGAAATAGCAGGAATAGATCTCTCAGGGTCAGATATGTATAGTAACAAATCATCAGCATATAATGATAACTTATAAGTCCCTTACCCATGGGTAATACCAAAAATATTAGGTGATTCACGAATGGCAACGGCTAAAGGTTCCAAAGCAATGTCAAATAATAGAGGACTTAAAGGGCAGCCTTGCCTTGTACCACAGGACAACTGAAAAAAAAGGAGATCTTTGATTATTGGTAAGAACGGAAGCCAAAGGATTATAATACATTAATTTAATCCATGATATAAATTTCAAGCTAAAATTAAAATTCTGCAACGTATTAAATAAATATGGCCATTCAACTCTATCGAACGCTTTTTCAGCATCTAAGGAAATGACATTCTGGTATTTTAGATGAAGAAGTATAAATTATATTAACAAATTTTCAAATGTTAAAAGATGAAAAACAGTTTTTAATAAATCCGGTCTGATCTTCAGAGATAATTTGAGGTTAACATTTTCTAATCTAGTGGACAAAATTTTGGTAAAAATCTTAGAATCCGTATTCAGCAAGGATATTGGCCGATAGGATGCACATTCAGTGGGGTCTTTACCTTTTTTAAGAATTGGATAAATGGAGGCATCATAAAAAGATTGTGGTTATTTACCTACAGTAAACGCATCTTTAAAAATTTTAAAAAGCCAAAGAGGGATTTTAAAAATTTAAAAAATTCAGCAGTATAACCATCCGGACCTGGGGCTTTACCTGAATTCATTGAAAAAGGGAGTGGGTTCCCCTTTCCAGACCCTGCCTGGGGACTTCACTGCACTCCTCAGGGTTATATATGGAACCTCTCGGACAGGGACAGGGAGTGGGTTCCCCATTCCAGACCCTGCCCGGGGACTTGTGCCACTCCTCAGGGTTATATATGGAACCTCTCGGACAGGGACAGGGAGTGGGTTCCCCTTTCCAGACCCTGCTCGGGGACTTGTGCCACTCCTCAGGGTTATATATGGAACCTCTCGGGCAGGGACAGGGAGTGGGTTCCCCTTTCCAGACCCTGCTCGGGGACTTGTGCCACTCCTCAGGGTTATATATGGAACCTCTCGGACAGGGACAGGGAGTGGGTTCCCCTTTCCCAGGCAGATGCCTGAAGGTGACCGGGAGCCACCAGAGGGGCTGATGTAATACAAGCCATGGCACGGTGGGTCGCTGAGGTAAGGGAACCCATTTGAATGGCAGCCTGACTGCACGCGGATTTTGGTGAGTTTACCCGATAACTACAGTAAAAAGGAGAATCCCTTGCGTACTTTATAGCTCGTTTTAAGGATACGTGAGAGTCCAATGCCGGCAAAACCCTGGACAGATCAGTATGTCCAGCTGGCAGTGCAGACTTTTCTAAACTGTCTCAGACCCAAGCCTGCCCACTCCTAAAGTTAACTAATCTCAAATCGCTGTGTCAGACCTGTCCCCCGGGTGACATAAATTCTGATGAATATGGAGCGCAATTGACTCTTTAAAGGGACTGGGGAAAAGCGAGAGTGTGCACAGAGAACCGGTAGTGAGGAGATGGAGTTCGGGTCCCGACCAAGAACCCAGAACCGGTGGCAGGATAGTGCGGACGGTGCAGATGAAGAGGACACTTGGCTAAGGACAGAGACGGGGTTTGTAGAAAGAGGGGACATTGGGCCAGATATTGTCGCACTGCAATCACAGACAAGAATAATGGGCAGGAAGAGAGCCTGGATCACAGCAATACTCGACAGAGTACCACATTTACTCTCCACAATCCCTTTGGTCCCGAATAGGGCAGGCCAGAGGGGACGGATCACAGTGATACTCGACAGAGTACCACATTTACTCTCCACAATCCCTTTGGTCCCGGATAGGGCAGGCCAGAGGGGACGGATCACAGTGATACTCGACAGAGTACCACATTCACACTCCACAATCCCTTTGGTCCCGGATAGGGCAGGCCAGAGGGGACAGATCACTGTGATACTCGACAGAGTACCACATTTACTCTACACAATCCGTTTGGTCCCGGATAGGGCAGGCCAGAGGGGATAGATCACAGTAATACTCGACAGATTACCACATTTACTCTCCACAATCCCATTGGTCCCGGACAGGGAAGGCCAGTGGGGACAGATTACAGTGATACTCGACAGATTACCACATTTACTCTCCACAATCCCTTTGGTCCCGGATAGGGCAGGCCAGAGGGGACGGATCACAGTGATACTCGACAGAGTACCACATTTACTCTCCACAATCCCTTTGGTCCCGGACAGGGAAGGCCAGTGGGGACAGATTACACTGATACTCGACAGATTACCACATTTACTCTCCACAATCCCTTTGGTCCCGGATAGGGCAGGCCGGAGGGGACGGATCACAGTGATACTCGACAGAGTACCACATTTACTCTACACAATCCGTTTGGTCCCGGATAGGGCAGGCCAGAGGGGACAGATCACAGCAATACTCGACAGAGTACCACATTTACTCTCCACAATCCCTTTGGTCCCGGATAGGGCAGGCCAGAGGGGACAGATCACAGTAATACTCGACAGAGTACCACATTTACTCTACACAATCCGTTTGGTCCCGGTTAGGGCAGGCCGGAAGGGACGGATCACATTGATACTCGACAGAGTTCCACATTTACTCTCCACAATCCCTTTGGTCCCGGATAGGACAGGCCAGAGGGGACGGATCACAGTGAAACTCGACAGAGTACCATATTCACTCTCCACAATCCCTTTGGTCCCGGATAGGGCAGGCCAGAGGGGACGGATCACAGTGATGCTCGACAGAGTACCATATTCACTCTCCACAATCCCTTTGGTCCCGAATAGGACAGGCCAGAGTGGCAGATCACAGTGATACTCGACAGAGTTCCACATTTACTCTCCACAATCCCTTTGGACCCGGATAGGGCAGGCCAGAGGGGACGGATCACAGTGAAACTCGACAGAGTACCATATTCACTCTCCACAATCCCTTTGGTCCCGGATAGGGCAGGCCAGAGGGGACGGATCACAGTGATGCTCGACAGAGTACCATATTCACTCTCCACAATCCCTTTGGTCCCGAATAGGACAGGCCAGAGTGGCAGATCACAGTGATACTCGACAGAGTACCACATTTACTCTCCACAATCCCTTCGCTCCCGGATAGGACAGGCCAGAGGGGACAGATCACTGTGATACTCGACAGAGTACCACATTTACTCTCCACAATCCGTTTGGTCCCAGTTAGGGCAGGCCGGAAGGGACGGATCACAGTGATACTCGACAGAGTTCCACATTTACTCTCCACAATCCCTTTAGTCCCGGATAGGGCAGGCCAGAGGGGACGGATCACAGTGAAACTCGACAGAGTACCATATTCACTCTGCACAATCCCTTTGGTCCCGGATAGGGCAGGCCAGAGGGGACGGATCACAGTAATACTCGACAGAGTTCCACATTTACTCTCCACAATCCCTTTGGTCCCGGATAGGGCAGGCCAGAGGGGACGGATCACAGTGAAACTCGACAGAGTACCATATTCACTCTGCACAATCCCTTTGGTCCCGGATAGGGCAGGCCAGAGGGGACGGATCACAGTAATACTCGACAGAGTACCACATTTACTCTCCACAATCCGTTTGGTCCCGGATAGGACAGGCCAGAGGGGACGGATCACAGTGATACGACAGAGTACCACATTCACTCTCCACAATCCCTTTGATCCCGGATAGGGCAGGCCGGAGGGGACGAATCACAGTGATACTCGACAGAGTACCACATTCACTCTCCACAATCCCTTTGGTCCTGGATAGGGCAGGCCAGAGGGGACAGATCACAGTGATACTCGACAGAGTACCACATTCACTCTCCACAATCCCTTTGATCCCGGATAGGGCAGGCCGGAGGGGACGAATCACAGTGATACTCGACAGAGTACCACATTTACTCTCCACAATCCCTTTGGTCCCGGATAGGGCAGGCCAGAGGGGACGGATCACAGTGATACGCGACAGAGTACCACATTTACTCTCCACAATCCCTTTGGTCCCGGTTAGGGCAGGCCTGAGGGGACGGATCACAGTGAAACTCGACAGAGTACCATATTCACTCTCCACAACCCCTTTGGTCCCGGGTAGGGCAGGCCAGAGGGGACGGATCACAGTGATACGCGACAGAGTACCACATTTACTCTCCACAATCCCTTTGGTCCCGGTTAGGGCAGGCCGGAAGGGACGGATCACAGTGATACTCGACAGAATTCCACATTTACTCTCCACAATCCCTTTGGTCCCGGATAGGGCATGCCAGAGGGGACGGATCACAGTGAAACTCGACAGAGTACCATATTCACTCTCCACAATCCCTTTGGTCCCGGATAGGACAGGCCAGTAGGGACGGATCACAGTGATACTCTGCAGAGTACCACATTTACTCTCCACAATCCGTTTGGTCCCGGATAGGACAGGCCAGAGGGGACGGTGATACAGGCGGCTGTGATCAGGCTCACCACACAGGCAGGCTCTTTTCTCACTGCTGTAATCAGGTAGAAGGTACAAGAGCCTCAGTTCTCGTCCCACCAGGGTCAGGAACAGTTACTACCCCTCAACCATCAGTCTGTGGAACAACACAGGATAACTGCACTCACCTGCTGTCCATAGAGATGCTCCCACAACAAATCATCGTACTGGGACTGTCTCAAAATGAGTGAAATAAGAGGTGGTTTGACTGAGACAGATCACATTCCTGTCTCAGAATTAGAGAAATTCAATCTCACAGGATATTTACAGCGGAAGGGCTGGAATGAAGTTTCCCATAAGGTGTGGAACCAGCGCTCACAGACTTTAAATCCAAGGACAACTCAGCAGGACTGAGATGAGGAGAAATTTCCTCACCCAGAGTGCAGTGAATCATTGCAAATATCTCCACAAGGTTTCTAAATTGAATAGGCATATCCTGGGGCTCAGCGGTGATGGGAAGTTGCAGGAAAGTGGTGCTGCGGTCAAAAGTCAAGCATGTTCTGAGTGAAGGGCAGAAGAGGTGCAAGGGGCCGAATGGCCACGCCTTCTCATTTCTGATTTTCTGAAACACGAGTTTACCTTTGCGCCTCACTGTTTCTTGTCCTGTCAGATTGAACAGGGAGCGCTGAGAGCACCGGACATCTGTCGGCAGCCGCTGCGGTTATTTCATGTTCTCGTTGTTTATTTGCATTGGCGAAGTTTGTTGACTTCTGCAGTCTGGTTGATGTTTCAGTGATCCAAATATAGTTACCATTCTGTAGCTTTGCTCTGTATGTTTGTAGGAGTTGTATGTGGTGACTTGTATGTACTCTGTTAGTTTTTGAAATAGTCGCTTGGGGAATCTGACGTGGAGGAGTATCTGGCTTATTTAAAATTATACATAGATATTATCCAAACAATGTTTATTTGACAAGGGTTAATTCTGATATTGAAACTAACTGTTCTTTTTGTGGTTTATATCCAGAGAATTTATTTCATCTGTTTTGGGGTTGTGAATATGTTAAAACATTTTAGTTTGATGTTGGTCAATTTATAGATCAATATATTAATGTGGATTTTACTTTTTGTTTTCAAAACGTCTTATTTGGGTTTACTAATAACACCAAATCTCATAGGGATCATTTCTTTATCATAAATCTTTTGTTAATTTACAGCAAATTTTATATCCATAAATGCAATCACAGCAATAAGAAACCTTCATTTATATTTTGATGTCAGACTTAAAACAATACGTATATCCTCTGAAAACTTCCCATAGCCAGAAGGCTGTAAAGACTGTACAAATCTGTCAAAGTTTTGGGTTATCTCTGTAAATGTTTCTGTTTTGTGACTCCTCTTAGATAGAGTTCCTTCTGTCCAACAATATTTAGAGCTGATTTCCTTGTTCATTTGTATATTTAAAATTAATAGTTATATATTTGTTGCTGCTTTTGTGTGACTCCCTGGCTTTTTTAGCATATGTTTAGTGTTTCTGTTTTTGTTTGTGTTTAATAAAAATTTAAAAAATTTAAAATGATAATAAAATTTACTTTGAACTTTGAGGCTCGGTGAACTTGCTTTGATTCTGAGAACAAACTGTGACTGACATCTCCAGCTCCCGGCTGCAGCCCGCCCTCGGACACACTCACAGCCAATCAGAGAACATCACTGGGTGAATCTTGCCTCCATTGGCTGAGGAGTGTCAGTGGGCGGGACGCTGGACGGACCGAAGTTTGGAATCGGGAACGAGTGGACCCGGTGAGAGACCCGAGATTGGGAGCAGCTCCCCGGGTAAAGGCTGCAACAGCGGCCGGAGTTTTCAATCCTTCCGATGGCGGAGGTGAAGATTAGGGCGGAGATTCCGTGAGATATTTCAGCCACACAAAGGGTGCCCGGTCTTTCCCCGCCGTGGATCGGGGCCTATTGTCCGGAGTTTCCTCCCAGACCTGTCTCCTGCTGCTGGGATACGGGAGCTGGCCCGCAGCGGCTGCCGATGGAACTCCGGTGCTGTGAGCGCTCCCCTGTGCAAAAGGACAGGCTGAAGGTCAAGGGAGAACCAGGCGCAAAGGTAAACTCGGACTTTAGAAAATAAGAAACTGGAGCAGGCCATTCGGCCCTTTGCGTCTGTTCTGCCTTTCACTCAGAACATGCCTGATCTTTGAGCTCAGCGCCACTTTCGCGCAACGTTCCAGCATCGCAGAGTCCCAAAATTTGTCCTTCAAATTTAGAAACCTTGTGGAGAAAATTCAAAAGATTCGCTGCCCTCTGGGTGAGGAAATTTCTCCTCATCTCAGTCCTGCTGAGGTGAACTCGGATTCTGTGACCCCCATTCCTCACCACAGCCGAAGGAAACATCATTCCTGCCTCTACCCTGTCAATACCCTGTGAGACTGTGTCTGTCTCAGTCAGACAGCCTTTTATTTCTCTAATTTTGAGAAAGGACCGGTCAGTATAATCTCTCTGAGTACACAACCTCACCTCCTAAATCAATCTGGGAAATCTCTTCATTCCCTTCATCCCACAGGCTGACTCCGGGAGGGAGACCAGACCTGTGCACAGTGTTCTATGTACGCTCTCACCAGGTCCCCATATACCTTCAGAGGAGATCTTTAATCTTGTATTCAAACCTTCCTTCCCATTCAAAGCTCTTCATTTAATATCGAACTCAAACAGTGAACAGACACAACACAGCCTCAGCCATGAATTTAAAGGGCAGGTGTTGCAACAGTTTGAGCTTCACACCGTGGCCACGGAGCAAGCAGGGGGTCACAGAGGGAGGAATGTGGGAGTGTTGTATGTCTGAGCCCAGCTGTGTGTGTTTGTGTATCAGAATCAGGTTAAATATCACCGACAAACAAATATCACTGTCATACGTGGTGAAATATGTTCCTTTGTGTCTGCAGTTTGTCAGCAGTACATTGCAATAGTTAGTAATAAAAACTACAGATTACAATTAGTATGTATAAAATTATATTTAAAATGTAGTGCAAAAAGTGAGGGAAAATCCTGAGGAAGTGTTTATTGGCACATTGTCCGTTCAGAAATCTGATGGTGGGGAAGAAGCTGTTCCTGAACCAGTGAGTGTGTCTCCAGGGTCCTGTACATCCTCCTTGATGGTAGCAATGAGACGAAGGCATGTCCTGGGTGATGGGGGTCCTTAATGATGGATGCCACCTTTTTGTGGCATCATCTTTTGAATGTGTCCTGGATGCTGTGGAGTCCAGTGCCCATGAAGGAGCTGGCTGAGTTTACAACTTTCTGCAGCATTTTCCGATCCTGTGCAGTGGCCTCTCCACACCAGGCAGTGATGCAACCAGTTAGAATGCTCTCCACAGTAAATCTGTAGAAATTTGCAAGTGTCTTTGGTGACAGACCGATTCCCCTCAATCTCCGAATGAAATATAGCCGATGTTGTGCCTTCATTGTAACTACATCAATATGTTGGGCCCAGGATAGTTCCTCAGAGATGTTGACAGGCAGGAAATGGAAGCTGCTCACCCTTTTCACTTCTGATCCCACGATGAGGACTGGTGTGTGTTCCCTCGACTTCCCCTTCCTGAATCCACAATCAATTCCTTTGTCTTCATGATGTTGAGTGCAAGGTTGTTGCTGCGACTCCACTCAACTTGCTGATCTATCTCACTCCTGTACTCCTCCTCATCACCATCTGATATTCCAGCAACAATAGTTGTGTATTCGGCAAGTTTATAGATGAGCCTAGCCACACAGACGTGGTGTTGAGAGAGTAGAGCAGTGGACTGAGCACACATCGGTGAGCTGTGCCAGTGTTGATTGTCAGCAAGGAGGAGATGTTATTTCTGATCCACACAGACTGTGGTCTCCTGGTGAGGATCCAGGTGCAGAAGGAGGTACAGAGGTCCAGGTTTTGGAGCTGAGCTGTAATCAGCAGCCTGACTTGTGTATTGCTATTGTCCAGGTGATCTAAGGCCGAGTGGAGAGCCAGTGAGATTGCATTTGCTGTAGACATATTGTGGCAATCGGCAAATTGCAGTGGGTCCAGGTCCATGCACAGGCAATTGATTCTTTCCATGACCAAACCCTCAAAGCACTTCATCACAGATGTGTATCTGTGTGTGTGTGTGCACGCTTGAAGCAGTGATCCCAGTTTGATTCAGGAATCTTTCCTGTAGCTGGGGTACCTCAGAAGAGGGGTCATAGTGATGGGACGATCATTCTGATCAGAGCCAAATAATTTAGCCAGTAAATGCTGAACCTTTAGAAATTACAAATCACACGTGTGTTTGAGAGAGTATTTACAGATTTAATTGTAGATTTCAAAATTTACCAAGTAAATTTATTCTCGAAGTACACGCATGTCACCATGTTCAATCCTGAGATTGTTTTTTTCGGACAAACTCAGTAAATCCAAGAATCATGATTGAATCAATGAAAGCCCAAACCCAACATTGTAGATAAAATACAATGTGCAAAAGACAACAGACTGCAAATATTAAATAGAAAAAAATAAGTAAGAAATAGTTATCATGAACAGGAGATGAAGAATCTGTGAATGTGTCCATTGGTTATAGGAACAGCTCAGTGATGGGGCAATTGAATTTGAGTAAGATTATCCGCTCTGTTTGAAGAACTTGATGATTGAAGGGTGATAACAGTTCCTGAACCTGGTGGTGTGGGTTCTGAGCCTCCTGCACTTTCTTCCTGATGGCATCAGTGAGAAGAGATCATGTGCCACTTGGTGGGCTCCTTGATGATAGATGTAGCTTTCCTATGACAGCGCACCAGAGAAATGTGCGCAGTGGTGGGGAGGGTTTTTACCCGTGATGTACTGGGCCATATCCACTACTTTCTCTAGGATTTTCCTTTCAAGGGCTTTGGTGTTTCCATACCAGGCCATGATGTAACGACTGAACATATTCTCCACACACATCTGTAGAAGTTTGGCAAGGTTGTAGATGTCATGCTGAATCTTTGCAGGCTTTTAAGGAAATGGAGATGTTGCTGTGCTTTCTTCGTAATTGCACTTCCATGCTGGGCTCAAGACAGATCCTGGAAAGTGATGACATTGAGGAATTTAAGGTTGCTGACCCTCTCCGCGTTTGATCTCTGATGAGGACTGGCTCACGGATCTCCTGTTTCCGCCTCCTGAAGTCAATAATCAGCTCCTGGCTCTTGCTGACGTTAAATGAGAGGTTGCCATAAGACCATAAGATATAGGAGCAGAATTAGGCCATTTGGCCCATCGAGTCTGCTCCGCCATTTCATTTTAGCTGACCCAATTTCCCTCTTGGCCCCAATCTCCTGCCTTCTCCTGGTAGCCCATCATGCCCTGACCAATCAAGAAACTATCAACCTCTGCCTTAAATGTACATGAAGATTTGGCCTCCACAGCTGCCAATGATTCACTGTCCATAGAGTCCATAGATTCATTACTCTCTGGCTAAAGAAATTCCTCCTAATCTCCATTCTAAAGATACCGCTCTATTCTGAGGCTGTGTCCTTTGGTCTTAGACTCTCCCAAAATAGGAAACATCCTCTCCATATCCACTCTATTAATCCTTTCACTATTTGATATATTTCAATTAGGTCTCCTCTCATTCTTTTGAATTCCACTCAATACAGGCCCAGAGCCATCAAATACTCTTCATATGACAACACATTCATTTTGGGAATCATTGATGTGAATGTCTTTTGGACATTCTTCAGTTTCAGCACATCTTTTCTAAGATAAGGGGTCCAAAACTGCTGACAGTACTCCCAGTGAGGCCTCACCAGTGCTTTCAAAATTTTCAACATTACATCCCTGCGTTTATATTCTATTCCTCTTGAAATGAATGCTGACATTACATTTGCCTTCTTCACCATAGACTCAATCTGCAAATTGACCTTTAGGGACTATTTAGAAAATAGTCAGCCCTGTCATTTCTTCGACCAAAGTGCATGCTGATACACTTTGCTGACACTGTATTCCATCTCCCACTTCTTTGTCAATTCTCCTCATCTGTTGAAGACCTTCCAAAGCCTCTCTATTTCCTCAAACGACCTGACCCTCAACCATCTTCAAATTGTCTGAAGACATTGCAGCAAGGTAATCAATTTCATCCTACACATCACTGACATTTAACAAAGAGTATCAGTCCCAACACAGACGACTGTGGAACCCACTCGTCAAGAGGCTCCCATTATACCCACTCTTTGCTTCCTCTCAATCAGCCACGGCTTTGTCCATGCTGGAATATTTCCTGTAAAACCATGGGCTCGTGGGTTGTTAAAGCAGCTTCATGTGTGGCATCATGTCAGAAGCCGTCTGAAAATCAATCGATTCTACTTTGTCTGTCCTGCTTGTTATTTCTTAAAATAATTTCAACAGGTTTGTCAGGCAAGACTTTCCCTTCAGGAAACCATGCTGACTATGGTCTATTTTATCTTGTGACACGGTACTCTCAGACCTTATCATTAATAATCGACTCCAGCATCTTCCCAATCACTGAGGACAGATTAACTGGCCTATAGTTTCCTTTCTTCTGCCTCTCTCCCTTCTTGAAGAGTGGAGTGACATTGGCAATTTTCCATTCTTGCTGAACCATTCCAGAACCCTGTGATTGTTGAATGTTCATTACTAATGGGTCCATAATCTTTTTAGCCACCTCTTTCAGAACCCTGGGGTGTACACCATCTGGGTCACGTGACTTATCTAACTTGGCCTTTCAGTTTCCCAAGAACCTTCACTCTGGTTCTGGTAACTTTGCAAACTTCTGACTCCTGACACCTGGAAGTTCCACAACTATGCAGGTGTCTTCCTCAGTGAAGACAGACACAACATACTTATTCAGTTTGTCTGCCATTTGTTTGTCTCCCGTCACTACCTCTCCAGCATCGCTTTCCAGCCACTCTACACTTTATATTAGATAAAAAGTGGGGTGCGTGTGCTTTAATTGGACAAGAATGTTGAACCAACACACCAGACAAATCTGAAAATGTAACTCACCTGATGGATTATATTTGAGAGGCAGCAAATAGAATGAGAAAGTGGGAGAGCAGTTCAACAATGATAACCCCTCAGGAAGCCGGTGGCCATTTGGGACTCTGGGAGGATGGTGGGATACTGTTTTACATTGTACAGTTCCACAATGATAACCCCTCAGGAAGCCGGTGGCCATTTGGGACTCTGGGAGGATGGTGGGATACTGGTTTACATTGTACATTTCTACAATGATAACCCCTCAGGAAGCCGGTGGCCATTTAGGAATCTGGGAGGATGGTGGGATACTGTTTTACATTGTACAGTTCCAGAGTGATAACCCCTCAGGAAGCCGGTGGCCATTTGGGACTCTGGGATGATGGTGGGATACTGGTTTACATTGTACAGTTCCAGAGTGATAACCCCTCAGGAAGCCGGTGGCCATTTGGGACTCTGGGAGGATGGTGGGATACTGGTTTACATTGTACAGTTCCAGAGTGATAACCCCCCAGGAAGCCGGTGGCCATTTGGGACTCTGGGATGATGGTGGGATACTGGTTTACATTGTACAGTTCCACAATGATAACCCCTCAGGAAGCCGGTGGCCATTTGAGCTAGTAAATGCAATATATGTAGGTGACTAAAGTAGCAGGAGGAAACGACAAGAAATGTGCTCACTAAAGGAACTCGTGACTGCAAACACTGAACGCTCTGCAGAAATGAGGAAGTAGCGGAGACGACTCAACCGGAGATGGCAGCAATAACAAATGTATCGGGAATACGGAGCTCGCTGAAAACAGTAACCTCGTCTCGTTCTTATGTACAGAAGGAATATTTTGTAAACGCTGTGTTTGAAGTCCCCTCCCATCCCTGGTGAGAATGGAGGTGAACTTACCCCCTGCAGGTAATAAAGAATAAAGCTGCTTGATGAAGAAATACTCAGTGTTGGGATTGTGTTCTTTGAGTCTCAGCAGAGAGATACTTGACAGGGGGTTAAGGGTGAAAGGTGGGGAGTTTATGGGGCACATGAGGGGATACCTCTTCACTCAGAGGGTCACATGAGTGTGAAATGAGCTTCACCCACCCACAAAACGTCGGCCCCCGAATGAGGTGGAGCCCAAATGGCGGGTCCCTCAAATGAGCTGCTGCCAAGCGGAGACCGGGGTCTTCGGGCTGGTTTCGTGCCACCAGAGAACATGAGGTGTGCCCCTGGTGATGGACACACTGACGGTAGGTGTCGGCGCTTGGTGGGGGGGGGGGGTGGTCAGTGTTGTACTTGTACGGGTGGGTAGAGATATCTCAGAGCCAGTAGATGCCAGACAAGGGCTCGTCCTTTATTCAGGGAGGTCCTGGTACCAGTTGCAACGGGGTTTACCCGACGGTGCAGTCTGGGATGTCAGGGACTGGGCCGTCTCTAGTGCCAGTAGAGTCACTCTCGACTGAGCCTGGAGTGGGAGCAGGGACGGTTCCTTTTGAGATACGGACTTGAAGGTCCAAACCCGGGGAGAAGCCATTGTCAAATTTCACCAAGAAACAATCAGGCCAAACAACTTCAGGCAGAACTGGTCAGGATGACAAACAGACATCAGTACACAGAAATGACAACTTTTAAAATCAGAAATAAACCAATGTAAAAGCAAATTTAAAACCAGCTCCTTTGCCTGAGGATGGGTGGAATGGAAATGGTCCCGAGGCAAAGGAGGTGGTTTCACACCGTCTGCACGACTCAGTCGCCCCATTGAAGGAGTGGCAGTGGCGATTGAGTTCGCACTGAGAGGGGGATTGGACACGGAGGGACAGGCCTGATGAGGATCGGTTTGATTGCCGAAGGGATCTGCTGTCTTGTCTTGTGGACTGGCCACTCACGGCTTCCTCACCGGCTCAGACACTGAAAGCCCGTGCCCCCCCCCCCCCCCGGGTCCAGGCAGTCTCGTCCCCGGGGAGATGAAAGAGAAAGTAAATTCACCCGCTTACAACTGGACAATGATGTGTGTTAATTATTTGGAGAATGCAGATCAAACAATTAGTGAGGTTGTGGATGTCACCAAAACCGGTGTGTGGAGAAAGTGAGGGTTGTCTAAGGTTACAGTGGGATCGAGACCAGTTGGTAAAATGGGCCGAGGAATTGCAGGTGGATCTTAGCTGTCACTCAGAAGCAGTTCTTCAGGGGGTCAAAGACGACTGAGGCACGAAAGAGAGCTTTTCTTGGGCTCTGGATTCAAACAGACAAGACTGGTGCACTCGTTCATCTCGTTTGAATATAGGTTGTTGCTCCGCCACCCTGAGGGTGCAGTCATCAATTAGGAGCAACTTCGCACCATCCTCCACAAGTGTGACTTAAAAGTCAGCAAGCATTAATTTTTCATTCCCAATCCTGTTCCGCCGTGTCGATCCATGGACTCCTCTTGTGCCAAGATGAACTCCCCTCCCCCACCCCCCAGGGTGGAGGAGCAACACATTATATTCCGTCACATTATATACCCTTCAATCTGATGGCATGAACATCGATTTCCACTCAGGAGAACAAATTACCGTCACCCTCCTCTATGCCCCACTCTGACCTTGCACTTCTTCTTACCTGACTACACTCCTCCCGGGACCCTCCTCCTGCCCTCTCTCTGGTCCACTCTCCTCTCCTATCAGATTCTTTATTCTCCAGCCCACCCTTTCTTAACCTTCCCCACCCACCCGGCATCGGCTTCCAGCTCGCCTCCTCCCCTCCCCCGCCACATTTTTATTCTGGCATCTTCCCCCGTGCTTCTCTGCCCTGCAGAAGGCTCTCGGCCAAAAAGCGCCGTCTGTTTATAATTTTCTATAGATGCTGCCTGAGGTGCTGAGTTCCTGCAGCGTTTTGTGTGAGTCGCTTTGGATTTCCAGCATTTGCAGACTTTCTCCTGTCAGTTCCAGAAATCGCCGTCCGTGACCAGACGATTACATGCGCATGCGTAAGGGAACGGGGAGTTTCGCGCGTGCGCACGGTGGACAAAAGGCTCGGAGACTCGGCGGCGGGGAGGAACTGGGATCCGGGTGGATTATTATCTGTACCGGCGTCCAAACCGCGACTGAAGTCCAATTAATGTGAGCTCCGGACACACCTTTCCTCTGCACCCCGGGACAGTCCAAGTCCTTTCCCTCTCTCTCTCTACGAGGGCTCCGGGGAACTTCCTGCTGAGCAGCGAAGGCGCTGGAGCCGTGGCGGATAGATGGGTCTCTTCTTCGTGGGGGTTTCTGGGTAAAGAGGCAGCCATAGATGACAGGGCCAGCGTTTTCCCCGTTAGTCCGTAGGCTTTATTTGGAATCGCAGAGGGAGGGAAGGGGAGTAGATGGATCACTCGGGCACCACCGGACACTGAGGAGCTTACCTTCCAGTCAATGAAAATGTCAATTTGTACTGCATGAAAAGAAGGAAACAAAATCCTTACATCAGCTTTAGTCCTTGTGGAAATCACCTTTGTTCCATCTTGATCTGGACCTTTCTACCTGTGAAAACATGTTTAGTACCATTCGCTTTGAGTACATAATGATACCAATTACCTTTGGTCTGGGTAACAAGTGACCTGTATCTTTCACAACGCAAATATGCCACACTCCAATGAGAACGAGGACCGCCCTCCCCATCATGTTCATTGGCATTGCCTCTGATGTGCTCTCCACCGTCAATCACCTGTGCGGAGGGGCAGAGTAATTTGAAACTCTCCAGGGTTTGTCAATAATACTAATGGAAGGAATCAGACTGGGCCAAGTCACAGATTGAATGTCCCATTCTCACACAGACAGGAAAACTGTCGGGGAATTCGATGGACAGACCAGTTGCTGGCACCATGAACAGTTCGAAGGTGAGTTCTTCCCCCAACTTGGGTTGAACCTCGCTGTAACAGTGAGATGTCAGAGCTCAGAAAGGAGACTAAAATTATCTCATATCAGCTGTGAAAATTATTCAGATACAGGAGAAGAATGAGGTCGTTTGGCCGATCGAGTCTGCTCCACCATTTCATTACAACGGATCCATTTCCCTCTCAGCCCCACTCTCCTGCCTTCTCCCCATATCCTTCCTGCCCTGACTAATCAAGAATCCATCACCCTCTTCCCTAAAATATACCCAATCACTTGGCCTCCAGAGCAACTCATAGCAACAAATCCCACAGATTCACCACACTCCAGTTAAAGAAATTCCTCCTCATCTCCATTCTGAAAGAACAAAGCCCGATTTTGAGGCTGTGTCCTCTGATCTTAGATTCCCCCATTCTGGTAAACATACTCTCCACATCCACTCTATCGAGACTTTTCAATGTTTGATAGATTTCAATGAGGGCCCCTTCATTATTCTGAACTCCAGTGAGTCGAGGCCCCAAACCATCAAATGTTCTTCATCTGGCAAACCTTATAATTCCAGAAATATTTTTGTAAACTTCCTTTAAACGTTCTCCAATATAAGTATGTTTGCTCTAGATAAGGGGCCTGAATCTGCTCTCAACAGTCCAAGTGAGGCCACACTTTATAAATACTCAACAACACATCCTTGCTTTTATATTCTCGTACTCTTCAACATTATTTCCTCTCCATTGAGAAAACAGTCTGCACTCTCATTGCTTCTAACAAAGTGGATGACCATGCACCTCTCTGAATGATGACTTTCACTCATTGATGTCTTTTGTAAATCTTTTTTACAGGTTAGAAATGGCAGCAAAATTGTGTACGGGAATTTTAAACAGAACAACCTGTCAGTTTGCTGTTTCTGCCCAGATATTTAAGGAAGAATGATGTCAAATTTTCCAGACACAAGCTGGAAAAGTGCTTAGTGTCTGAGATGAAGTTTTCTGTTGTAACTCAGTGAAATCCACTGGAACCGGGGAGCTGAGAACACACCAGCATTTGTTCACTGGAGATCAGTTCTTCAACTCATTGATTGTGCGAGGGGTTTACTGCATCTGACATTTGACTTATGAATTAACAAAGAACTGTGGGAAGGGATTCACTCTTCAGTCACTCATCTGACCTGCATGCACACAAGCGAGTTCACACTGATGAGATGTCGTTCACCTGCTCAGACTGTGGGAAGGGATTCACTTGGTCATCTGAACTGAAGATACATCAGCGAACTCACACGGCGGAGAAACCGTTCACCTGTTCAGACTGTGGGAAAGGGTTTATTCGGTCATCTCAACTGAAGGTACATCAGCGAGTTCACACTGGGGAGAGGCCGTTCACCTGCTCAGTCTGTGGGAAAGGATTCACTCAGTCCTCTGTACTGAAGGAACATCAGCGAATTCACACTGGGGAGAGACCGTTCACCTGCTCAGACTGTGGGAAAGGATTCACTCATTCATCTGTACTGAAGGTACATCAGAGAAATCACACTGGGGAGAGACCATTCATCTGTTCAGACTGTGGGAAGAAATTCACTGACTCATCCAGGCTACAGGCCCACCTGCGAGTTCATACTGGAGAGAGGCCGTTCACCTTTTCAGACTGTGGGAAGGTATATACTCGGTCATCTCAAGTGATGGTACATCAGCGAATTTACACTGGGGAGAGGCCATTTTCCTGCTCTGAATGTGGGAAGAGATTCACTCGTTTATCTGACCTACAGCAGCACCAGCGATTCCACACTGGAGAGAGGCCGTGCAACTGCTCAGACTGTGGGAAGGCATTTACTCGGTCAGTTGAACTGAAGACACATCGGCAAATTCACACTGGGGAGAGGCCGTTCACCTGCTCGGACTGTGGGAAAGGGTTTATTCAGTCATATCAACTGAAGGTGCATCAGCGAGTTCACACTGGGGACAGACCGTTCCCCTGCTCTGAATGTGGAAAGAGATTCAGTCAGTCATCCGAATTACAGACACACCGACGAGTCCACACTGGGGAGAGGCCATTCTCCTGCTCCCAATGTGGGAAGAGATTCCCTCAGTCATCCCAACTTGTGACCCACTACCGAGTTCACACTGGGGAATCTGTTTAAACAGGCGACAGGCTACAGGCTGGATATTTCACCATCACAGTTACTGAATCAAGTTCAAAAGTGACTGTTGGTGCCGAACTCGGTAATTACTGCTGCTGTTTATCAAACCCAGTTCCGCACTCTGGTCACTGGGCGTGGGAGGTTTTCCTCAGCTAATGTTCACGTTTAATGGTACTGGAGTTTAATGGTTTGGATCTGTGACACAGAAATCAGTTCTCATTTAAATTCTGACCACATTGACAGAATCTCCTTTCTCTCCCCTGACTGTCATCTCCTATAACTACTGCAAAGCCTGAATTTACACTTCCCTATTGAGCATCAGAGCCGACAGTGCTACCGGCCTTTCTGTTGCTGCCGTGCCCCAATGGGTCAACCACCACCCACCCAGCAGTATCCAACAAGGTGTTCTGCTGAGGAGAATGCCCACAGGACAGCCCTGCACTGTCTTCCTAATGACCCTTACCTCTGCTGGTGGTCACGCTTCTCCTATCCGAAGCTTGTACTCTGGGTGTGGCCACCTCTTCAGATGTTTCTTTAAAAATCTTCTTCTTCTTCTTCTTCTTCTTCTTCTTCTTCTTCTTCTTCTTCTTCTTCTTCTTCTTCTTCTTCTTCTTCTTCTTCTTCTTCTTCTTCTTCTTCTTCTTCTTCTTCTTCTTCTTCTTCAAAAATAACACAGGTACATTGAAGTAACAACACTCACAATCCCTCAAAACAAATTATCTTAAAGATTGAACATTTTTGTGAATTAAAAATCCCTAAGCAAGAAAAGTGAGAGAAAAAAGAAACCCATTGGGGGTACAACCCCGGGGCAAGGCGTCATACAGAAAGCTTCTAAAAATAAACATCAAACCGCCAACAAGAAAGAAAGATATATCAAAAAACAATTACACTTAGATAGTGGAGGAAAGCTATCAGTCAACTGAAATGATAATAACGAGCAAATGAGCCCCATCTCTTCTCAAAATCAAATAAAGGTTCAAAGGATCGACTTCTAATTTTCTCCAAGCTAAGACACAGCATCACTTGAGAGAACCATTGTGACAAAGTAAGAGCTGATATCTCCTTCCATTTCAACAAGATGACCCTCCTAGCTATCAATGTAACAAACGCAATAACATGTTGGTCAGACACAGAAATACCATGGATATTTTGAGGAATTATTCCAAAAAGCACAGTCAATTTATTAGGTTTTAAGTTGATTCTGAGTGCTTTAAAATTGTCGAACAGACTGACTTCCAAAACTATTTTAATATAGAACATGACCAGAACATATGTGTCAGTGTAGCTATCTCAGTTTTACATCTATCACAATACTTGTCAACATTGGGAAATATTTTAGAAAGTCTCTCCTTCGACAAATGATAACGATGTACAATTTTAATTTGAATCAGTGAATGACTAGCACAGATCGAAGAAGAGTTAACCAACTTCAGAATCTGTGTCCAATCCTCCCATATCAACGTCAAACTGAGTTCCTTCTCCCAATCTTGTTTAATCTTAAGTAAAGGACGCTTATCCCATTGTAATAATAAATTATAAATTCTTCCAATAGAACCTTTCATCGAAGGGTTCTTATTCATAATAGTCTCTAATAAGTCAGCCTCTAATATTTAAGGAAAATTACTGAAATATTTTTGAATTTTGGAACAATATCTAACTTGAAGGTATTGTAAAAAGTATGAATATGAGAGAGAATATTTATCGACTAATTGTTCAAAAGACATCATTCTGCCTTCTTTAAATAAATCTAAAAAAGTAGTAATACCTTTATTTTTCCAAAGTAAAAAAAAATTGGATCGCTCCAGGAAGGTTTAAAAAGGTGATCACGATAAATTATACTACAAAGTTTTATTTTTTTAAGATTAAAAAAACTTGTGGAACTCGAGCCAATTTTGCAAAGAGTGCTTAACCACAGGATATAGGTTTAAATTAGCAACTTTAGCTAATTATATAGGTAGAGCAGCTCCTAATAACAGAGTTAAATAACACTGTTTCGCAGCTCTCAGTTCCAGGTTTACCCAAATTGGCCGATCATTCCTATCACACTAATATAAGCAAAAGGACATATATCGCAAATTAACAGCCCAATGATAAATTCTTAGATTAGGCAAAGAGAGACCTCCGTCCTTTTTCAACTTTTGTAAATGACATTTAATAACTCTTGGTCTTTTATTATCCCAAATAAAAGATAGAATAATTGAACCAATCCCATCAAAATCCCCTCATAGCTGAAAAAAAGGAGACCTACAGTTATTAGTGACAACAGTGGCAATAGGAGCTTTATATATCATTTTAATCCAATTAAGAAAATGAATACCAAAACCAAATGTTTCTAAGACATTAAGTAAATATTTCCGTTCAACTCGATCAAATTCTTTTTCAGCATCCAAAGATACAACGCATTGTGGAGTTTTAGAAGCGGGCTAATATATAATGTTAAATAGTCTCCGAACATTTGAAAAAGAATAACGACCCTTTATAAAGCCTGTTTGATCTTTAAAAATGATTTTACCCAAAACACTCTCCAACCGATTGGCCATTATCTTTTACAGAATCTTCGCATCAACATTCAATAATGAAACAGGTCTGTATGAGCACAGTCAATAGGATTTTTATCCTTTTTGAGGATTAAAGAAATAGAAGCCTCATAAAAAGTAGAGGGTAAATCACTTTTGACAAAAGAATTTTTAAGCATCTCCAACGTATATGGGGAAAGCAATTTTCCAATTTTTTTAAAATAATATTCTACAGGATAACCATAAAGTCCAGGAGCCTTACCAGATTGCATTGAAAAAATAGCTTTATGAATTTCGGATTCAGTAATTTGGGCATCCTAATGACTTACTGGTCTTCCTAATGGCCCTTACCTCTGCTGGTGGTCACGCTTCTCCTATCCAAAGCTTGTACTCTGGGTGTGGCCATCTCTTCAGATGTCTCATTGATAGTATCTTCAGGCTCCCGAATGATTCTGAGTACATCCAACTCCCTGAACCAGTCAGTCAGGCACTGTGATTGGGTGCACTTCATACAAATAATCATGAACTGTTAAATCTCCAGAATTCCCACATCTGACAGGAGGAGCATCCCATCTGCTCTGCACTAAAACACACCACTGTGGGTCAGGAAGGAATTAACATATGCAAAAAAAAAAACATCAAACGTGAATGGGTCAATGACAGTGGAAGTAGAGTGAACAATTGTCTGTGTATTTGCCATGAGGTCGAAGGAATAGAGGCTGCCATTTTTTGAAGCTGCTCTGTAACCCCCATTTTGTGAACTGATTGCTATGGGATAACCTAATCAGCAACTGAACACAAGAAGTTTCTGGTATTCCCATTCTAAGCCTGAAATCACTCTCACATAAACAATGTTTTATGTACACTGTCAGGTTTGCAGAAGGACTCTCGTTATCTCTGAACCTGAAGTCACTCTGAGATAGGGTGTGTATGATGTACAGTGGCAGGTTTGCAGAAGTAATCTCGTTGTCTCTGAAACTGAAGTCACTCTGAGATAGGGTGTGTATGATGTATAGTGGCAGGTCTGCAGAAGGAATCTCGTTATCTCTGAAACTGAAGTCACTCTGAGATAAGGTGTGTATTATGTTCAGTGATAGGTTTGCAGAAGGAATCTCGTTATTTCTGCCGAGTGTCTGAACCAGAGCTGAAGAGAACAAAAGAAGTCACCTTTGGCAAGAAGTTGTGTAGCCTTTGGACTACATCCAATAGCAATCTGTTAGTCATCAGCCCGATGGACTTCAGCCAACAAGAATTAAATGCATCCTCTAAACTGATAAGAGGTGTTTAACAAGTTAAGTGTTTCAAATTCAAAGGTTTGATAACTGCTGAGACTAACCCTCACAAGGAAGAACCCCCATGAAAGGGACTGAGAGAAGAAATGATCGATAATCTGGACAAAATGGGATCCCCTGATTTACGGCTGTTGTGAATGTCATGAAGAAATCGGCAGCTGAGAGGAAAGGCTGCGCTGATCGCAAGTGTTTAAAACAGATGGAAAATCTGCAAAGTGAACTCTCAGCTCGGAGAGGAGTGATATGTGCGAGGACTGACGATGATGGTGATGCAGATTGGGGTGATTTAGCGTATGAAGAGACGCTTGTATCACACACCGAGTTGCTCTCTTCAGTCACCTGATGAGGTAATCGTAGCCTTTGGCCAGGGGCAGATATGGTCAGGTAATGCCCAACCTTCATAGAGTGTTTCAACCCTTAACCACTACACTGTCCAGCTGGTGGATCTGAAGTGAGGGCCAAGTCACTGCCCAACTGTTCCTGACCTCCAGCTCAACCCCTCTCTCCAGCTCCATACCCAGTCAGGGGCTCTTTCTGCTTCCTCCCCCATCCTGCCAGCTGCTTGCTTCTTGCTCTTTTCATCAAGGCCCAGCACAGACAGCAACCTCCATGCTGACCGTGCCGGGAACCCACTACAGTCGATCTCCATGAGGAACAGCCACGTCCGCCATCCTTTGTCCCTGCACTCCGGGACTAACAGTGTAAAAGCCAGGATTATTGGGGAAGCGGCCCGCCTCCCAGCAGGTTTTTCCGAGAGTGGGTGGAACCTTCAACACTCAGTGCCCCAATGGCGCCTGTAGTAATGGAGGGACTGCAGGAGACACCAGAGCCGGGGGTGTGGGGCGTGTGTGACACGGTATTCTGTCCCTATTGACTTGGCCCAATTGAGTGCTGGAGTGGTGAATGAGGGATGATTCTCGGAAACTTTCCCAGTGCATTCAGCAGACAGGATAACTCACGGTTTATTTGAAACGGAGGAGGGGAAGCTAACCCTTCTCTGTCTAACTTCAGCTTTCCCTTCAGCCCTGCCGGAGGAACAGGCACCCGCCCAGGGGACACGGGGTGATTTACAGAAGGCACCATTAGAAGCTGCTCGACTAATAGAGGTGACAGTGGAGGTTTTGCATGACTGCAGACAGTGGAAAGGAAGGAACCTTCTATATCTGTGACGAGGTTGTGGCCGGTTTTCTCGAGTGTTTTGGGTCCTACTTTGGATACGCAGAATTTGACTCCGTGACGGAGTAGGAACTGGCCGAGGAACTTGGTATCGCACAGTACCGAGGAGAGCAGAAGGGTGTGTGAAATGATTGATCCATTCAAATCCCTCACATGCTGAAGCATGGGCTCTCAGAAGGATGATGTGAATGAGGGAAAAGAGAGTGAGGGAGAAAGGTACAGAGGAGGATTAGGGGAAACAGCGTTCTAAAACGACCCTATAACAGAATAAGGTGTGCAGTGGCAGAATGAAGGGAGACGGGGGTGGGGGTGGCCGATCAGGATGAGCTCAACAGCGCCGCCTAATGGCTGGGTAGTCAACGACGCGGTTGGAATATCAACGTTCCCCCTGTTATGAATACTGGATCCCCAAAGAACTGATACAATTCCGGTCACGATGTTTATTTTGTCATTGATTGCCCACAACCCAGGTGGGTTGGGACATGTCAAGATGTAACAATGGCCCATTGCCACTGGAAGGTCAACTGTGTTACCTACAATGTAATTACCATGGTGCTGATGAAAAACCACGACTTGTATCCGGAGTTGCCGAGAGGGAGTCCAAATTGAATGTGTGTTCACCACATGGTTGGATGGTGCAGCTGGACCCCTTGTTAAAACTAAAGTAGAAAGCCGCCCGATAAAGTTTGTTTAAAATACAGGAGGCTCTCGAACCACTCTAAACACGGCCACATTCTGCACATCACTTTGGGAAATAGAAGATACGGTTATTGTAAATGAATTTAATTGACACTCATAAGTGTGGAAGTTGAGTACCGTTGAAATATATTCGAAACGTTCAGAATTTTAAGGTATTTAATCTTGTTATGTGATAAATGGACCCTGCATAATCCCAGAGTGCTTTGCTATGTGCTACGTGAGGGTGTGGAAGGAGGCATGTGATGCTCTGATCATTGTTTATTGTGTAACTGGAAAGGTCTCCACATTGCGTGTCCTTGAATAAAAGTATTGTAGTCGCTAAGTAGAGGAGCTGACACCCAAAATAGCCTGAACATTTGTATGAAAGCGAACTTTTTAAGCTGTAAAAGATCCATCTGTTCTGAGGAATGGAGATGGCTTTCTCATTGCAAGTCATAAGCGCACTGTTGAACGTTGTTTTTTTTCTGGTACTTAGGTCTAAGACCTAGTGAAAGGTACCCAACAAAATTTGGAGCTTCCAATTTGTTTGTCTGGGAATAATGATCGCCGAATTGTCAGTTCCTGTTCACCTTTAGTGATTATTTTTTGTTCCGGGTCAGACCTCGGAATACTGTTATTCCCGAGTCCTCAAGGTTCTAGTCAGTACTTTATATTTTACTGTAATTTATTGTCACCAAACTATTGATACTAGAGTGTACAATAATCACAGTGATAATTGTGTCTGCGCTTCGCGCTCCCTGAAGTTCAAATCGAAGTAAATATAATAAAAATTTAAATTATAAATCATAATTAGAAAATAGAAAATGTATAATTATATATATAATTATATAATTACATATAGTATAACGTCAGTATAATTAAAAGGATAGTGTCAGTGACACATGGAAGTGTAGATCATTGTCTGGATCGCACTAAATGATTGTTCATCGGAGAAAGGCAGTAGTTATTGATTGCCTGTAAAACAAGAAAAGTAAATAGAAGTTTCAGTGCCAGCCGAGTGACATTACAGAAGGTTTGAACCACACAGGACGCTGTGACGCAGAAGCAGTGAAATCACTGATCAGGGATTCAGTGGGATGTGAAGTAAAAGGTCAGTGGGAGATACGATAGGATGCATCTTTAACTGATCCTGACAGAGAAACTACACACACAAAATGCTGGAAAACTCGGCATGCCAAGCAATATCGATGGAACAGTATACAGCCGGTGTTTCGTGCCCAGTCCGTTCAGCAGCACCGAGGGGCTGACTGGTTTATAGGCATTGAGTAGTATGGATGTACCAGTTTCAGTTCCACTGTGAAAAGCTGGCTAAAGGAAACATTAAACAGGAGGAAGCACCCAAGTAGCTAAGCCCGACGGGGAACGACTGGAGAAAGAGTGCAGTGAATAAAAAATTACGCTGAATGTAATTCAGAAATCGGCACATAAAAAATGAACACAACACTGGAGAGCAGACAAAGTGCTTAAAGAAAATTTAAACGCTTAAGAAAGGTCAGAATTTAGGTGTGAAAAGTGGCCAGATGAGAGTGTCCGTAAGAGAGAGAGAGAGAGAGAGAGAGAGAGAGAGAGAGAGAGAGAGAGAGAGAGAGAGAGAGAGAGAGAGAGAGAGAGAGAGAGAGAGAGAGAGAGAGAGAGAGAGAGAGAGAGAGTATGTGTCTGTCTGTCTGTCTGTTTGCTCATCAAAAACTTTAAAATCCCTGGCTCTGATCGTCTCACCTTGACCATGATGTCCAGTATCAATTCACTTCTGTCTTGAAACACATCGCTTTCTTCCCGACAACAGACCCAACCAATTCCCCTTCATCAACACTTTATTTGGAGTCAGTTTTGGTTAGATTGGAATAATTGGAGAGCAATCCTAAAAGTTGCTTAACTAACAAGATGTTTTCCTTTTATAGAGCAGAAAAGATGTTCAAGACTTTTGACGTATTTGTTCTGAGTTTGTGTTTTCTTGGAAAATAGGTTTGATGCAATCAGTGTTTTGTCATGTAAATTGCAAACGAAAAAAAGGTAAGGAATTTTCTGGTTGGCACCAATCTAATACAGTACGTAGATGACGCCCTGTTGACCACCCAAGTAAGGAAACTTGTGATCAGGGCTCCCTCTATCTTCTACATAAGCTAGTTATGAAAGTTCAAAAAGTATCAAAGCAGAAATTAGTTTCTACAACCAGAAGTTACTTATCTAGGATATACCCTATCCCAGGACAGGAGGTCATTGATTAAGACATCTGTTAAAGCCCGAAGCCAGCGACTCACAGAGAACTGAAATACTTTCTAAGAATGATATCTAATATTGTAGACGATTGATTTTAGATTGTGCAGGTATTGTTAGGTCCACCCTTGTGGTGTCAGAGGCAAGCGACCTGCGCAGTTGGTCCTGATGACATCTGTCACTTTGGGTATAAGAAAGTATTAGACATTATTTACGTGCTCTCACGATGGACTGAAGCATTTGTTTGTAGTAAAAAAAATGATGCAGCTACAGCAACGAAATGTTTGTTAAAGGAAGTAACCCGCGATCTGGAATCCCCTGGAAACTATCCAGTGACAACGGTACTCATTTCACTGGTAAAGTCATTGAAGATGGATACAAAGTCTAACAAGCGGGTCAAAATTTCCATTGTCGCTCCCATCCACAGTCGGCGGTACGAGTCGAAAATATGAACGGAATCATTAAGAACATACTTCGGAAGATTTGTGAGGAAATGAGACTAAAGTGGAAATAGGAGCTGCTTTTGGTTCTGATGACTACAGAAGCCACTGCCAATGGAACCATTGGGCTGCCCCCACATGAAATCACAACAGGACTGCCGTCTGATGCGTCATCAGGAATTAAACAAGTGTGTACACCACTTGGATGAGAGCATGTTCAATTATTATATCTCCTTAAAAATCACTAAATATCATCAACAGGTAAGAGAGGCCCAGCAAACTGTGGAGACCGTCAAATGCTACTACAGTGAACCGGTGACTACGTGGTGGTGCGGACATTTAAAAGGGAGATGTGTTTGGAGCCTCGGTTTGAAGTACCATTTCCGGTATTGCTGGTCACTAATCATGGTGAGAGAAAGGCCGTCGTGGATTCACGCCTCTCACTGCAAGAAGGTGCTTGACGACGGGAAAAAGATAAAACCACTGAGAGACCGAATGGTGTCGGTTGGATTAGCTCTTGTCCTTTCCCGGACGGATGTGGTCGCCACAAACATTCAAGCTGCTGAGTCTGTATGGGTGTCCTGGCACATGTAGAAATGGATGTGTCCCGTTTAACTGTGATCTTCAATGAAATACGGATGAACTGTTACTTTAACTGGTCCAGGTCCTCAGGCCAGGATATGTTTGGTTTCTAGCACAGGGCTGATGGGACTTGGAAACATAGACCCCTTTCATTCCCTTATCAGTACAGTCAGAATGTCACTTTGTCTGGATAAAGATATAAATTTGAAAACGAGTGTTGTAGAGAATGATTTGCCCCAGGACAACAATGTTAACCAAGGTTAAAAAGACTTAGTGATGTCCTCATAGAAACGTGCAAAGATAGAAAACCTACAGCACATTATCGGCCTTTCGACCGATAATGCAATGCCGAAAATGTAATTACTTTAGAAATTAACACCGGTTACCAATTGCCCTCTATTTTTCTAGCTCCGTGCAACTAACCAGGAGTCTCTTAAAAGACCCTATTGTATCCGTCTCCACCACCATCGCTGGCAGCTTATTCCACGTACTCACCAGACTCTGCGTAAAAAAAATACTTACCCCTGACATCTCCTTTGCACCTTCTTCCAAGCACCTTAAAACTATGGCCTCTCCTGTAAGCCATTTCAGCCCTGGGAAAAAGCCTCTGACTATCCACACGATCAATGTCTCTCATCACATTATGCACATCTATCAGGTTACCTCTCACCATCCGTCGCTCTAAGGAGTAAAGGCCAAGTTCACTCAACCTTTTCTCCAAGCCATGCTCCACAACCAAGACAACGTCCTTGTGGATCTCCTCTGCACCCTTTCTATAGTTTCCACATCATTCCTGTGGTGAGGTGAGCAAAGCGCTCCAAGTGGAGTCTGCCCAGGGTCCTATATAGCTGTACCGTTACCTCTCGGCTCCTGAACTCAATACATTCTTAACCTCACAGGGAAGGTGACACTTGCCAAGGAAATCAGCAAGGCAGCTCCGGAGCTCATTAACATGGCAGCAGCATTGGAAAAGTTAGCAACTGAAATTACTTATACTCTCGAACAAACCCTACAAGCAATATCTGAATTGTTGGCGAAATCGGTGACGGTTCGTAAAGTGGCATTGCAAATCCGAATGATTTGGACTTTGTTTTCATGGGGAAAGGGGCCACGTGTGTCCTGATTGGCCAAGACCGTTGCACGTACGCACATGATGAATCAGGAGAATATACTTCACGTAACAGATCACATCCGTGAGGGCACCGAGAAGCTGAAGGAAGAAGGAGACCATTTCCATCATTACAACTCCCAGGAAGCTGTCGGCCGTCTGGGAAGGTGGACTGCTGACCTGCATTATGGAAAGACTACTGGTATTATAATATTGGCAGCCACCATCTTGTAATTTTGTGTAGGACTAAGGAGAGGGTATTGAAAATGGGAATCCTTTGATGCGGACTCGGAAAAGAAGATTGTGCTGACTCAAAGGCGGGATAGTGCAAAATATATTCGAAACTTTGTCATGTAATAGAATGGAACCTGTAAGATCCCACAGTTCTTTGCTATATGCTGAGTGTGTATTTGACAGGCACCATGTAATTGATCATTGTTCACTGTGTCACTGAGAGGAGGTTGATATGCACTGGAGCAGCCACCGGCAGAACAGATGACAGCCAAAGCACAGACTGACAATTTGTATTGACCAGCAAACTTCGTAAGCTGCAAAGCAGAAGCGATCTCTCGCCATGGAGAGTGGAGCTGCTTCTCATTACAGCTCGCAGTAAGCATGACTCTGAACAGATCCACTCTGTGTTTCTGGTTCTTTGTTGACAGACCTGGAGAAAAGCACACGACATACAGATGACAATGAACAACAGAGCCAGGTCCGGGTCTCAGTTGCTTCGGGGTTGCACACTGATTTGAGGTTTGAATGAGGGTTTGCCGGTCAGCAGAGATTTATGGGTGTACACGGATTTGCTGATATATGCAGAGTTGGGTGTGTTGGCGGATTTGGGGCTGAACACTGACTTTGAGGAGCTGTTGGATTTGGAGATGTGTCGAATCACAAGGTTGTTTTTTTTTAAAGATAAACGCGATATGAACTTTGATCTCTGTACTTGCTGTTTTTAAAAAAAGAATGTAAGCAGTCCTTTTGTGAACTATTTGAAATGATTCTTGCGCTGGGATAATCTAATGTGCATGTGGGAAAATCAGTGGGTTCGGGTGCGCAGCGGATTCGGGGGTGCAGACGGATTTTAGAATATGTACTGATTTAGGAGTGCTTTGTAGAATATGGTGGATGAACAGAGATTTGGGAATGTGGACAGGAATGGGTGCTTGCCGCTAATATTGGGATGCATGCGGATTGAGGGCACACATTAACTTAGTTGCACAAGGATTTGGGGCGCACACGTATTTGTGTGTCGGTGAGAATTTGAGTGTGTGCAGAGATTTGGGAATGTCGGCGGATTTCAGGGTGCATACGGATTTTGGGGGTTCGGTAGTTTTGGAGCACACATTGGGGGTGTGTATGCATTTCAGGGTTCTGAGGATTTGGAGGAGTGACGACTATCAGACTTGTTTTATTTAGAGATAATTTAATGATAAATGCATTTTGAACGTTGAAGCTTGTTCTTGCCATTTTCTAAGGTGGAGGCAGCCGGTTTGTAAACTATTTGAAATAATTTTGCTGAGATGATCCAATGTGCAATTGTGTCTGCTGATTTGTTGCTCTGACGAATCTCAATGTTGTTTCATTTGTACACAGATTAATCATGAATGCAATTTGAACTTTGACCTCTGCTCTTGATTTTTATGGTTCAGGCAGCCATTTTGTGAAGTGTTTGTAATGAGAGTTCGAGAGCATGTGCAGTCTGCGAGGACAGACGGGAAGGGACGGAACCGAGGGGATAAATTGAACTCGAGGCCTATGGATACGTGTATAGTCAGACAGGGTCAGATAGAGACAATGGGTCGATCCACACAGAGTCACAGAAACACGCTACACAGAACTGCACTTTCTTATCCGTCTCTCCAGCGCTCCGCCGTGTTCTTTAGCACATACGTGGTGATATGATTGAAACATACTCAACCCCCTACTAGACTTTATGATCATGTATTAGGGTTAAGGGTGGGTCCTGGACGAAAACCGAAATGTTTTGACTGTGACTAAGTCATTGAAGATGCGGAGGGTTCTGTGAGGGTTCTGAAAGTGTTTATTCACCATCACAAGCAGATCTTTTCTTGGCGACCCCCTCGTTAGAGTCCCCCAAACACAAACTAATCCAAGTGTTTATACGCTGGAGGAGAATGGTAACAGTAGGTGATTCAATACAATTTTACAAACTACAATGACATAATTTACTTCAATATTCTTTCTCTCCCAAATGGCTCCTTTAAACTACCTATTTAGAGTGGAAGCACATTTAATTGAAAAGACACCACTGAAGGTACAGTCACCGTTTGGGAAAAACTAATTCACACGAACAATCCAAACATTTAATTTAATTTAATCGCAATCTGTCACCACGGGGATTGCACCTGCCTGAAGTAATTGGTTTGTAAATAATTTAAAAAGAGTTATTTTTAAATCTGTTGAAGTGTGTCTCTGTGGAGTCGATTAATGGTATTTAAAACCCCAGGCATGTGCTGCCTTAACATTTCATTGCGAGAGATCACCTGTAGCACAGAGGGTACAGGTCACTGGACAGAGAAAATGCCTGCTATGTTCGATAGGTACAGAAGTGTGGAGAAAATATTGTACGTGTTCATCGCCGTCATTGGGGTTCCTGGTGAGTGAGCAGAGCAATTCATGTTTGGTATTTCTGTGTGTTAACCACGTTAATCTGTTTATGATCATTTGACAAGCTTCTAACTTGATGATCATAGTACAAATAACCGTCAGAGATATTGATCCTGTCAGTTCAACACTCTGATTTTTCATATTTAATGACAAGCGGAGCTAAACTCCTGTCTCTCATCTAGTTCACGGGATCGACTCGAACGTTGTTCTTGCCTTCAATGACACCTTGTCCGGAGTTGTCCCAGTGTGGGGACAGCCAGCTCTCCCGCAAGCTGTGACTGGGATGGGTTTACATTGTAAAGTTCACTGTTTCTGAGTTATTGACCAGAGAGAAACCCTGGTCCTGTGTTTCATGTCTCCCTGTGGAGTCTGTCACAGTCGGATCTCACTGCCTGTCGGTCAATAACTGGGTCTGATCACCTGAACCAGTGTCCACTGGTCTGCTGATGAGAGTTATCGAATTGAACTGCGCTGTGGAATTAATCCATTAACGGAGTCACTCAACCTCAGGTTACTGAGTTGTTCCTGCTTTCCCTCTGAGACGCTTCGTAAATTGGGGCACCGCTTCGTCCTGTAGAAAAGTCTCGGCCCCAAATCAAAGTTTGTTCAATTCCATGTACGCTGCCGGACGTGCTGAGTCCCTCCAGTATGTTGTGTGTGTTGCTCCCCTCTGTATCCCTTCTCGGCCCTCAGCGAATGGAATCGGGATCAGCACCGATCGTTGTTGCTCATGCAGATCACTTTTATAGCCCTCGATTGTCCACACATCGCCTAATCTCCACACTAAAGAAGGCAGGTCAGAGACAATGTGACCCGTGTCTGATGTTAGATTAGCAACCGTTCACGGACTCCACCACTTCTAATCTTTAGCTGAAACCCGATCCCTTGAGGAATGGGGTCTCTAATGCCCAGTGTCTGTTATCTCTCTCACTCCCTCTCTCTCTCCCTTCCCCCACACACAGTGAATTTAGTGGCGATTGTGATCCTGTCCCGGGGAAAGTGCGGCCTCTCTACCTGCACCACTCGCTACCTGGTGGCCATGGCAGCGGCGGATCTACTGACCATTGTCATCGAGGTCATTTTGCATCGAATCAATGTGTATTACTTCCCGCGGAGTTTTCTAGACATCACCCCTGTGTGCAGTGTTATCGATGTACTGAGGTTCACAGCCACACACTGTTCTGTCTGGTTCACCGTCGCTTTCACCTTTGACCGGTTTGTCGCCATTTGCTGCCAGAAGCTGAAAACAAAATATTGCACCGGGAAAACTGCGGCTGTGGTTCTAACAACAACCGGCGCACTGTTCTGTCTGAAAAACCTTCCCCAGTACTTCATGTGGGAACCCAGAGAGATAATCGACAATGTACCGTGGCTCTGTGATCTCCTGGACAATGCTTTTACTGACCCTGGTTGGGTGAGTTATGACTGGCTCGATACGGTTTTAACTCCGTTCCTCCCTTTCGCTGGGATCCTGCTGCTCAACGCTCTGACAGTCAGGCACATTTTAGTGGCCAGTCGGGTCCGTAAGGGGTTGAAGGGTCAGAGCAAGGGGGAGAACGGCAGTGACCTGGAGATGGAGAGCAGGAGGAGGTCTGTGGTTTTACTCTTCACCCTCTCCGGCAGCTTCATCCTGCTGTGGATGACACTGGTTGTAAATTTCATATATTATCAGGTTTTAGGGAAAGGACTAAATTTTAATGATTCTGAATGGATCTTTCTCTCCGTCGGGGTTTTGCTGAGTGATTTCAGCTGCTGCACGAACACATTTATTTACGCTGTGACTCAGTCAAAATTCAGGGAGCAGGTAATTAGGGCGGTGAAATATTCTGTCCCCTCAGTGCTTCATTTTATTAATAAAGCCGCGACCTGGCACAAGCCGGAGACGGCCGCAATATCCCAAATTCGGCCGCCAGTTCCTCACTTCACCGCCTGATCTCCCAGTTGTTATTTCAGAGCCGACTGTCCCATGGACCGGCAGGTCTGGGACATTAGGATAGTGTGTTTCTTGGGAGGGGAAAAGCAGCGTCCTGAACTCGTCAGATGTCAGTCAACGAACTACTCTGGATTCCCAGCCACCCATTGGTCTGTGGACATGTCCATCTATGCCTATTTCCATTCACCAACCTCACAGTCCGACTTTCCCACAAGACAGAGGGAGTTCTAGTCTGATGTTGTTTGGATAATCCAATGTCAAGCACACCAGTTTCCACCCTCCCCCTGAATGATTGGCTAACGTGATTAAATAGGGCGGGCTTTGGAAACATGGATGTTGATACTCCAAATTAGCGTGCGTCCCCGCCACTAACTGGACTGGAATATGTTGCAGAGAAATGGGAAATAAAACCCTCACTGCTCTTTTTTTTCTAATGAATTCCAAAATACCCCCGAAAATCCTATAGACTGTAGCAAATGGAACCCAATACAGTGAACCAAATTAAACTCATTCCCACAACTGAAATGAAAGGTAATGAAATCCGCATTTGATTTCTATCTACCTGATCAGCTTCACCCTGAAATAGTCTGTGTTCAAATGCTTCATAATGACAAAATCTACACGACCTAGTGTGAAGTTTTCCAACACGACGTTAACCCTGCAAACCCTGAAACGGGTTCTGATTTGCAAAGTGGGAGGTCTTGATCCACAGTTGAACTTTTAACCGCTTTTGTATCTAAACAGTCAACCCGCTCATTCCCCTCAGTACCTGCATGTGCAGGGTCCCATGCACGTGTAAACTAATACTTTGCGTATGAAATAATGTTTGATGAGTTTCCAGCAGTACCTCTGACCGACTTCTGGTGTCCAGCTCGTTCCAGACTGACCGACCCGTTTTAAAATTCATCAGAACCGAAAGAGGCATCTGAACAAATTACAAATTTACATGGACAAATTTCCTCCACTCAGTGTAAGCCTAACATGATGGCCACATATTCTGCGGTTTGTACTGATCAATGGTCGGTAAGTTGTTGCTTCTAAATTCGGACACAAATAGCAGCCACACGATCATTCCCAGTCAGACTGCCTTTTGATTCCTCTGCAACAACGGCAAACACATCCGATTAATTGTCTTTAATATGTTGATGAACCAACAGAGTCCTTGGACTTTATTGAAATGTGAGACCTAAATCAACCAGTCACAGGCAGAACAAAGTGGGGTTTCGGAGAACGTGCCAGTGCGCCATCTCGCATTATCCAACAATCCCATCTTCCCAACCTGTGATTTTGGTTCTTTGTTAAAACAGCTGGAGAAATGCACCGGACATACAGATGACAATGAACACCAGAGCCAGATCCGATCCCACCAGTCAGAGAGCTGAATATCTACCAACAACCTCTGGCTTCTCCCACAAAGCTCATGTCTAAACCTATCTGGAAAGCTCAGTGACAAGCTTGTTGACCAAACGCCCTTGCGGGACCATGTCAGACGTCACGCTAAATGCCATGTAGAGAATATGAACCGCAACGCCTTCTTTAAGTTTCCACGCAAAGCACAGAGTGGTACCATACATAAACCCATGCCGATCCCAATCAGTCCATATCGATCCAAACACTAATACATCCGGTCCCTCACAATATCTTCCAATTACTTTACCGCCATTGATATCAGGCTTTCCGGCCTATAACTTCCTGGTTTACTTTTAGAGCCTTTCTCAAACAGAAAACACAATTCTCCAAACCTCTGGTCGCTAAGGATAATTGTGGTGTGCATTAGGATTTTTGTTTTATTTGACAAGGTGAGGAGAGAGTTTGATGAGGGCAGGACAGTGGATATTGTCTACACGGACTTTATTAAGGGGCTTGACAAAGCCCCCATGGGAGGTAAATCTAGAAGATTCACATGCATGGGATCCACTGCAATTTGGCTGTTTGGATTCAGAACTGGCTTACGTACTGAAGGCAGAGGGCAGTGATGGACTTATTTGGGCTGGAGGTCTCCAACAAGCGGAGTTCCGTAGGGATCTGTACTGGGACCTCTGCTGGTTGTAATGCATACAAATGCCTGGATGAAAATGTACAAGGGCGGAGTTGTGTACGGCGCCGAGGACTGGCAAGCAATGCAGCATCAGTTGCAGATGCGGGCTAAGAAATGGCAGCTGGAGGTCGACCCAGATAAATGTGACGCGTTGCACCGCAGTCGGGCAAATGCAAGGAGACAGTTAAGCACACGATCATTAACAGAGCTGCTGAGCAGACAGAGCTTGGGTTCGAAGATCATCACTCTTTGGAAGTGCATACACACGTCGATAAGGATAAATTGTGTTGTTTTCTCTGGCGGGGGCTGAGGGGAAACCAGAGAGAGGTTTATAAGACCACGAGAGGCATCGAGGATGTGGATAGAGAGTATCCGTATCTCAGGGTTTTAATGCCCAATACCACAGGCCATGTATTGAACGTGAGAGACATAGAGGGTGTGGACAGATAGTATCCGTATCCCAGGGTTGTAATGTCTAATACCACAGGCCATGTATTGAACGTGAGAGTCATAGAGGGTGTGGATAGAGAGTATCCGTATCCCGGGGTTGTAATGTCTAATTCCACAGGCCATGTATTGAACGTGAGAGAAATAGAGGGTGTGGATAGAGAGTATCTGTATCCCGGGGTTGTAATGTCTAATACCACAGGCCATGTATTGAACGTGAGAGGCATAGAGAGTGTGGATAGAGAGTATCCGTATCCCGGGATTGTAATGTCTAATACCACAGGCCATGTATTGAATGTAAGAGGCATAGAGGGTGTGGACAGAGAATATCCGTACCCCGGGGTTTGAATGTCTAATACCACAGGCCATGTATTGAACGTGAGAGAAGGTATGTTGAAGTTTGATATGAGGGATGTTTTTACTCAGAGAGCCATGAATGCATGGTATGATGTTAGAAACAAATATATAAGAGGTTTTTAAGGGAAGTTTGGACAGGAACATAGATGAAAGGAGGATGGGGGTATATGGATGTGGTGTAGGTCGGAGGGAATAGTGTTTGGGTGTTTTTGATTTGCTCTGTAGCTGGTTGAGCACCACACTGCGGGCCGAATGGCCTGTTCATGTGCTGTAGAGTTCAATGCTCTAATTTAAATATTTCTGCCACTGTTGGCCTCCCACTGGGCCTTAGGGAACAGTTCGTCAGGCCCTGGGTATTCGTACACCCTCATTTGCCTCAACACAGCAAAGACTCTCCCCCACCCCCATAATCTGTAGGTGGTTCATGAAGATGATGCCGTTTTGTCGAACTTCTATACAGCCTGTGTTCATCTCCTAATTAAATACAAATGCAAAAAATTATCTACGGTCTCCCCTATCTCTCTCGTCTCCAGAAATTGATTACCAATCTGATCTTGCACTTCTCTCCTTTGCAACCTCGTTGCTCTTAACGTATTTGTGGAATCGCTCAGGATTCACCTTTCCTCGGGCTATTGTGACCGAATAAAATCACTGAACCTTGTGGATATAGAAGACATTAATGAGCAAAAAGAATCAGGCACCCTTTGGAGTTAGGACCTGCCCGAAACAATATTACACGACATCTTTATATGCTGAAGATCAGCAGGACTGTTTTACACTTACAATGTTTTCATAATGCTTCCTTTGAATTACATACACTTTTCAAACACCGCAATCTCCCCTGCAACACTCACGACACCGAGAATGAATTTGAATCGCCGCTGACTCTGGGCTGCATTCATGAATTTGCAGCGTCTCAGGACCATGGAGTGTTTCTTTGCTTGCGATCAGCCAGTCTGTCCCGGAACACTATTGTTCTGGTCTGCACTTTAAACTCATCAACAATTGATACTCAGGTCTGAAGACTGGTTCCTGTTGAAATTCACATTTGCTATACTGTATACCAGCACTCCGGAATTGCCCTAACAGGGATACACCACGCCTTCGTTTAGATACCTGGATACTTTAAAGCGGCCTCTTGCATGCCTTCTACTGCAAACATCCCTCATTTGTTACAACCTGCCTACAGCTATGACGTACCTCTGTTCTTCATAACCAGGGCCTCAACACCTCTTCAAAGCCAATATTCCCTAAAACTGGTATCTTTTCTTTTTCTCCTGGCACATGCAAGCTTTTCACTCTCAAAACTTCACATATTTGCAGGAAAACCACGTGTCCCAGTCTTTCACTTTCCAGATCTTTGCTCACAGCGTTAAAATTGACCTTTCTTCAGTTTAGTATCTGAACACGTGGACCAGAATTGGAAAGGTGAAGCAGTGGGTATAGGCTCGAGATCGCAGCGTACCAGCATGGCGCAGATCTGAGAGCAAGAAATGACCGGGGATTTGGATAACTTAAGCAATGGGCCTAATAGAAAACGCCAACAATTAGAGTTGGAGGTGAGGGACGGGCCAGTGTTTAGTTTTACTCTTCCCTGTGCTGAACGAAGTCTGTGCCCTGCAACTAACGGGCTCCTACAGCAGCACCTGGCTTTATGTCTGTGGACTCACTTCCCTGAACTTCAGTTCTGAATGCTCTTTGCTCACTGCTATTGTTTGAGCAATTTTAATTTTTTCTGTACAGAAGGTGTTTGACAGTTTTGTTTTTTTTTGAATGGCTTCCACAGGGTTTCTTTGTGTTGTGACTGCCTGTAAGGAGCCCAATTTCAAGCTCTGGAGGTAGAGGTCACAGGGAATCCAGGGATAGCTGACTAAACTGATACACAATTGGATTGATGGTAGAAAACAGATGACAAAGGTGGAAGGTTATTCCTCTGACTGTAGACCTCTAACCAGCAGCGTGCCGTGGAGACTGTAATTGAGTAATTCTTAATGTTTGGAATGTATCTATCCTGCACCTTCCTCATTTCCCCCAGAAACACATTCCATTGTTGCTCTGCTGTCATCACTTCCAGCATCTCCTTCCAATTTATTTGGCAACTTCTCTCTCATACCACTGTAATTTATTTTACTCCACTGAAATACTGCAACATCAGACTTCACTTTCTCCCTGTCAAATTTCAAGCTGAAGTCAATCATATTGTGATCACTGCCTCCTAATAGTTATTTTACCTTAAACTCTTTATTCACTCCCGGTTCATTACATAACACCCAGTTAAGTATTGCTTATCCCCAAGTAGGCTCAACACCAATCTTCTGTAAAAAGCCTTCTCATAGGCATTCAATAAACTCACTCTCTTGACATCCATTTCCAACCTGATTTTCCCAATCGACCTGCATGTTGAAATCTCCCATGACTATCATTACATTTCCCCTTTGACACACCTTTTCTATTTCCTGTTGTAATCTGCAGTCCACATCCCAGATACTGTTGTGAAGCCTGTATATAACTGCCATCAGGCTTCTTTTACACTTATGGTTTCTGAACTTAACCCACAAGCATTTGACATCTTCCGAACCTACGTCACATCCTACTACAGATCTGATGAAATTCTATACCAGCATATCCATGCCGCCCTCTCTGCCTTCCTTCCAATCCCTCCATTACGAGTAACCGTGGACATTCAGCTTCCAACTACAACCATTGTTCAGCACGATTCAGTGATGACCACAACATCATACCTGACAATCCACAACAGTGCAACACGATCATCCTCATTTCTTAAACTCTGCACATTGCAATATCACACATTGAGTATGTTATTTGCGACCCTTTTTGATTTTGCATCCCGAATGCCCTGATACTCACCCTGCTCGCTGCAATTATGTCCTATCATAATTAGGCCTTCGTGACAGTCTGACTGCACACCAACTTTGCTTTTTTAGCATCCATCCTACCATGAGTTTCCCACCCGCCCCCTGCCGGATTATTTCAAACCATCCCCAATGGCTCTCACAAACTGCCCATGAGAATATTGGCTCCCCTCGGTTTCAGGAGTAACCCATCACTTTTGAACAGGAGAGATCCCAATGATCCAAGATCTTGAATCCCTGCCCCCTGCGCCAGCTTCTCAGCCATGCATTAATCTGCCAAATCATCCTGTTCCTACCCTCACTGGTACGTGGCAGATGCAACAATCCAGAACGGAGGAGAATATACAAGACAGGTTTAGTAAGTTTGCAGATGACACTAGAATAGGTGGTATAGTCGACAGTAAAACAGGTCATCAAAAACAACAGGGCAATCTTGACCAGCTGAGTACATGGGCTGAGGACTGGCAACTGGAATTTACTTCTGACCAGTCCAGGATGTTGCATTTTGGGACGTCAAGTTCAGGGTGGACTTCCGTAGTGAATGGGACAGTCTTGCGGAGTATTGCAGGGCAGTAAAACCTTGGAGTACACATCCATGGCTTACTGAAACTTGGGTCAAAACCTGACAGGGTGCTGAAGAAAGCTTTTGGCCCCGTCACCCTCATAAATCAGGGCACTGAGAGTAACGGGTTGGCTGTTATGGTGCAGTTGCTTAGGACACTGTTGAAACCACACTTGGGGAATCATAAACACAGGTGATTCTGCATACGTTCGAAACCCAGAGCAACACCCATGAAATGTTAGACCACATAAGGTCAGGCAACATGAATGGAGGGGAATAAATGTTTGACCCTTTGTGTCAAGACCCTTCATCGGGACTGGAAAGGAAGGGGGAAGAAGCCAGAATGCAAATAATCAGAGTCCAAATGTTGATGCTCTGTCTTTCATTGTCTCTCTCCCTCTCACCTGTATCCCTGCTCCTCATCAGATGCTCTTACGCCGACTACTGTCCAGAGCCAAAAATCTGCCCTCTGCTAACCCGTCTCTGGTTTCTAACTGAACATCCAACGTATGGTTCCCCATACTGCTTTCAGAATCTGGAGGACGGGGGTGTATTCTAACACAGCGGTGTGACACGTAGTCCTTTAGAAGCAGTGAAAATGACCCACAACATTGAAATGAGCAGGGAGTAAAGTATTTAATTACTGGTGTTGTTCATCCCAAAGTAGATTTTCGATTTTAACTTCGGTTTCAGCAAATGTGGAGATTAAATATCTGGTACGCAAATTATTTAAACCTTCTTGCCAGTGTGAAATCTGTAGTGCACCACAAGGCTGGATGACTGAGTGAATCTGCTCACATTCAGATCAGGTGAACGGCCTCTCCCCAGCATGAACACGCTGGTGTGTCTGTAGTGTGGATGACCGAGTGAATCTTCTCACATTCAGATCAGGTGAACGGTCTCTGCCCAGCATGAACACGCTGGTGTGTCTGTAGTGTGGATTACCGAGTGCATTTTCTCACATTCAGATCAGGTGAACGGCCTCTCCCCAGCATGAACGCACGTGGTGTGTCTGTAGTGTGGTTGAGTGCGTGAATCCTGAGCAGGTGAATAGCTTCTCCCCCGTGTGAACTTGCTTGTGCATCTGTAGGTTTGATGACTGGGTGAATCCCTTCCCGCCCTCTGAGCAGGTGAACGGCCTCTCGCCAGTGTGAATTTGCTTGTGTACCTTCAGTTGAGATGACTGTTTAAAACCCTTCCCACAGTTTGAGCAAGTAAATGGCTTCTCCCCACTGTGAATACGCTGGTGTGTCAGTAGGTCAGATGACTGAGTGAATCCCTTCCCACAATCAGAGCAGGTGAACGGCCTCTCCCTAGTGTGAATTCGCTGGTGTATCAATAGGTCAGACGACCGAGTGAATCCCTTCCCACATTCAGTGCAGATGAATGGCCTCTCACCAGTGTGTATTCGCTGGTGAGTCAGTCGGTCAAATGACCGAGTGAATCCCTTCCCACAAACGGAGCAGGTGAATGGCATCGTCCCAGGGTAAATTCGCTGATGAACCTTCAGTTTAGATGACTGATGAATCCGTCCGTGTTACAGTGACGTTCAACCCAAGTCAGTGGAAGAAGTCATTTTCCTCCCATTCATGTCTTCGGTAACTGGACAGTCTTCCTGTCTGTGTAAGAATGGGACACTTTCGTGTGGCTCGGTTTGATTCTCTGGGTTTGTATTATTCACTATTCCCTCACAGCGACGCTGTTGAGTTGCTGCCCACGAAAGGGAAATGCTCTGCACCGATTGCCTTTCTTGCCGTACAGATGGAAAGTCAATTTAAAGTGCTTTGCGGTTTTTCGTTTGTGCAGTAATTTCCTGTTCAGACCGATGGTCAGTCCACACACCTATTTAAAAAAACATTAAAAACATTAGTAACATTTCAACTTCTGGTCCTTTCTCACAGCACTGTAAAAAGCCTGTGATATTACATGGGTAATGATGGATACTTTCCAATTACCATAGAAACCTGTTCCCCACAGGTGACTGATGGTGGTGAACTCATCGATGCACTTCAGTGATGTGAAAGCTGCAGGTCACCAGTTACTCAGGAAAAGGTACTTGCTATCGTTCTGTACCCAGAGAGAGAAACATGCTATCAGTGATAGAAAGGTCCGGAAAAAGAGGAGACAGAGCAAAAGTGCATCTCTCAAGATCTAAAGCTGATGGAAGGACGTTGTTGCTTTTTTATTCAACATTAGTTGACATTTTCACGGACTTGAAGGCAAACACCATCTGTACTTAACTCAGTACTACTTTTGCTCCAAGTTCCTAATACAGTATTTGGATTTAAATATGTGGAGCTCAGCAGCGTTTGTGAGATTCATCCGCTCTCCTTCCCTTTCTTCTGTTCTTCCAAACACGCCATACTAACTGATGGGTAAATCGCTGATATCAGCCATGCCTGCCCCTTTACCCAGTAAACCCCACGAATCAGAAACCTGTCTCTCTGCTTCGGTCGCAGTGATGCGCATGCGTCACAAAAAGGCACCAGCGCTTTCGCTCATCTAGGTTACCCGTGGCCTGTTTCCGGATCTTGCGACTGAGAGAGAGGGAAAGGATCGGGACTGTCCTGGGGTGCGGAGCCACAGTGTGTCCGGAGATCATAGTACGTGTATCTCGGTCGTGGGTACCGATAAAATTTCTGCCTGGAGTCCCGCTCCACCCTGCTGCCAATTCTGAGACCTTTGGCCACAATACGCATGCGCTGCTTTCCCGAACTGTCAGTCCGTTTTGCGCATGCGCACTTTATCGTCTGGTCACGCACAGGGAAATCTGGATCGAACGAGAGAAAGCCTGCAGATGCTGGAAATCCAAAGCAATTCACACGAAACGCTGCAGGAACTCACAGCACAGCCAGCATCTAACTACAGAAGCAAAAACTCAGAGTGGGGAATAGAGGGGGACGGGTCTCTGTTTACCAGAAGGAGAAAACGATATTCATGCCACCAGGTTGGAGGGTACCCAGATGGAATATAAAGTGTTCCTCCTTCACTCTGTCATCTTGACACAAGTGGAGGCCTTCGATCAACACGTCGGAACGAGAATGGGAAGCGGATTTAAAACGTTCGACCACCAGGAAGTGCCCCTTGTGGTGGATAGTGACCATAAGACACATAGCAGCAGAATCCGTAGTTTAGAATTTAATCCTCACTAACGCCCTATGCAACTTCAACATAAAATCTCAATTCTTGGTATTAATAATGTGACTAAATGAGAAGCGAGAGTGTATATTGAACCTCTGGAAATTAATGCTGGAGAGGTAGCAATTGTGAAGAAGGAAATGGCAGACGAACTGAACAGGTGTTTGGGACCAAGCTTCACTGTGGGAGACACCAGCATTATGCCAGAAGATCGACTGTGTCAGGAGGCAGAAGCGTGAGAAGTTGCCATTACTAAGGGAAAGGTTCCTGGGATCTGAAAGTCCTAAAGGTGAATAATAGTCGCCTGGACCTTAATGTGAACACCCCAGAGTGCTGAAAGAAGTGGCTGACGAGATTGTGGAGGCATTAGAAATGATATTTCAGGAACACTAGATTCTGGAATGGCTCCGGAAGTTGGGAAAATTACAACTGTCACTTCAATCTTCAAGGAAAGGAGAGTGGTGGGAGAAAGGAAATTAAAGGCCAGTTCGTCTGACCTCAGTGGTTGGGGTGATGTTCCGGTTGATTGCTTAGGAAGTGGTTTCATGGTACCTGGAGGCACATGATAATATAGGCCTCAGGCTGCATGGCTTACTGAAGGAACACACTTGCCTGATAAATCTATTGGAATTCTTAGAAGAAATAATAAGCATAATCGACAAAAAAGAATCGCTGGATGTTGTGCACCGATTTTGAAAAGGCAATTGACATGAGGCCGCTTAACAAGTTAAGTGCAGATGTTATTACAGCATGGATAATGCATTGGTCGTTTGGCAGGAGGCAAAGAGTGGAAAGAAAGGTTTGGTTGTTTTTTGTTGGTTGGCTGCCGGTAACTGTGCTGTACAACAAGGGTGTGTGTTGGGACAGCTTATTTATTACATTATATGTCAATGACATGGGGGATGGAATAGTTGGCTTTGTGTCCAAGGTTGTGGTTGATCTAAATGTATGGGGAGGGGCAGGTAGTTTTGAGAACGTAGAGCGGTTAAAGAACGTTTTAGACTGATTAGGAGAATGCAGATATAAGAGAAAGATTGAATATATTGTCGGGAAATGTACGGCCATGAAATTTGGAATAAAAGTTTCGACTATTTTGCGGATGAAGAGGAAATTCAAAATTTGAGGCGCAAAGGGACTTGAGAGCTCCCGTGCAAGATTCACTAAATTCTAATTTGCAGGTCGAGTCTGTGGTGAGGAAGGCAAATGTGAAGTCAGCATTCATTTCGCTGGAACTGCTATATAAACGCAAGGATACAATGTTGAGGCTTTATAGAGAACTGCTTAGACCGCACATGGAGTATTGTGAGCAGTTGTGGGACCCTCAACTAAGAAAGGATGTGCTGACATTTGACAGGTTTCAAACGAGGTTCAAGAAAATGAATCCAGGTCTTGACATACTAAGCGCCACTGTGTCTCTTCACATGGTCTTATGAAGGCCAATGTGCCAACATCCCACATTATGATTCTCTCCAAGAATTATGGATCTTCCCAGATCCCTCTGTTCTCCGGCACACCTCAATTCCATGTCATTCACTCAATTGCTACCTTGCCTAGTTTTCGCAAAATGTAAAATCTCACACGTGCCTGAATTGAATTCCATCCGCCATTTTGCAGCCCATTTTCTATCTGTTTTCCTGATGCTGCAAGAATTGATCACATACCTCGCCATCCACTGCCGCTCTGAATCAAGGTGTCATTTGCAAAGGCAGTTTACCACATTGCCATTGAAATACGTGTACTTACATCCAGTATGCTGTCCCTTAGAATGTCTTCCAATGAGTTACCCACGACTGATGTCAGATTCACCTCCCCTAATTTCCCGGGTTATTCTCAGAGCCCTTCTTGACTAATGGGAGTTAACCCCCAGCTTTCCGCCCGTGGCTGAGGCATTTGCTACACTAACCACCCACAAGAAGCGAGGGGAAACCCAATCTGGGACCAGACATTCTTCACCCCTAATTTGCGTCAGGTTGGTAAAAACCTCTTCCTTTGTGATCTGTATATTGTCCATGACCTCTGGGCTGTTTTTGGCCCATTTCCTTTGTTCATGTGTCTATCACCCAAGCAAAAACAGATGGAAAGTATAGTTTAAGATCTTCCCCATCTCTTTCGGCTCCATTATTGCATGATCATTCTGATCGGCAAGGGCACCATTTTTGTCCTTTTCCAATCATTTTGCTCTTTATATATCTAGAGAGGTCCTTGGGATTCTCCTTTACCATGACTGCTCGATACAACTCATGCCCTCATTGAGCCCGACTCAATTATCTCTTAAATATTACAAGCATTTCTTATACTTCACAACACAGTCATTTAATCCCAGGTGTCGATGCCTGATATGCCTCTTTCTTGTTCTTAAAGAGACCCTCAACATCCTTCTAAATCAAGATTCCCGAACGTCCGACAGGAACCTACACGCCCTGACCTCTCAATACTTCACATCTGAAAGTGCCGCACTTACAAAGGATCCTAACCGAGTCCACACCAGCCTGAACTCTTTCGATGACATCGAAATTAGTCTTCTTCCAATCTAGAATTTCAATCCGTGCACCAGTTGCGTATATCGTCATTCTTATGTTAAAGGTATGCAGAACTGAGTTCAGTGAACCTTGACACTGTCTTATACCCCCTTGTTCAATCTCTTCCCACCTATGTTCTTGACACTTCTCCTGCTTTGAATTTTTTCAATGAGTTTAAGTTCCCTGGCCCCAACCGTTTTACTTTCACCATGGACGTCCAGTCCCCATATACCTCCATCCCCCACCGAGATGATACCGAAGCTCTTCGCGTTTTTTTTTTTTGGATTCCAGACCTAACCAATTCCCCTCTACCACCACTCTCCTCCGTCTAGCGGAATTAGTTCTTACTCTCAATAATTTCTCCTTTGGTTCCTCCAACTTCCTCCAAACCAAGTGTGTAGCCATGACCACCCGCATGGGTCCTTCTTGTTGGCTTTGTGGAACAGTCCATGTTCACAGTCTATACGGTTATCCGTAACCCTCTTTTCCTTCGCTACATCGATGACTGCATTGGCGCTGCTTCCTGCACGCATGCTGAGCTCGTCGACTTCATTAACTTTGCCTACAACTTTCACCCTGTCCTCAAATTTAACTGGTCCATTTCCGACACCTCCCTCCCCTTTCTCGATCTTTCTGTCTCCATCTCTGGAGACGGCTTATCTACTGATATCTACTATAAGCCTACAGACTCTCACAGCTACCTGGACTATTCCTCTTCCCACCGTGTCTCTTGCAAAAATGCTATCCCCTTCTCACAATTCCTCCGTCTCGGCCGCATCTGCTCTCAGGATGAGGCTTTTCATTCCAGGACGAAGGAGATGTCTTCCTTTTTTAAACAAAGGGGCTTCCCTTCGTCCGCCATCAACTCTGCTCTCAAACGCATCTCTCACATTTCCCGCACATCTGCCCTCACACCATCCACCCGCCACCCCACTCGGGATAGGGTTCCCCTTGTCCTTACCTACCACCCCACCAGCCTCCAGGTCAAACGTAAAATTCTCCGTAAATTGCGCCACCTCCAACGGGATCCCACTACCAAGCACATCTTTCCCTCTCCCTTTCTGCTTTTCGCAGGGATCGCTCCCTACGCGACTCCCTTGTCCACTCGTCCCCCCATCCCTTTCCACCGTTCTCCCTCCTGGCACTTATCCTTGTAATCGGAACAAGTGCTACACCTGCCCTTACACTTCCTCCCTCACCACCATTCAGGGTCCCAGAGAGTCCTTCCAGGTGAGGCGACACTTCACCTGTGAGTCGGCTGGTGTGGTTTACTGCGTCCGGTGCTCCCGGTGTGGCCTTTTATATATTGGTGAGACCCTAATGAGAAGTTACGCGTTGATTGGCTAACATGAACATCAGTCATCGAGAGTGACGGAGGCGGTGATTCAGATGGAGCGATGTCATTTTTCACCAATAGACAAGCTTATTTATCAAACCACGCCGTATAGCTTCACGTTAGACAATAATTCAAGTGAAAGGCGAAGACTGGAGAGATTGACTGTCGCACTGGATGTGAATGGGAATTATTGGGCAAATCCACCGACCATTCTGGAGCAGATCGTTGACTGAGATCAGGCAGGACAAAAAGTTACCCAGTTGCATTCAATTTCGTTACGAATATAGAATAACTGCAGTTGGAGAGGGTGCGGTTCAATGGTCTGCTATTGGGAATGCGGCAGGGCAGATGACAATGGTCGTGGCGGGAACAATTTGCATTTAGTGATCAAAGCGGCGTTAGCTTCACAGCGCATGAGCAAAGAGTTCGACCTGGTCCGCGGTTTAAGATTCTAAATTGGAGAAAGGTCAATTTTGATGGTATCAGGAAGGAGTATTGCGTCGCCAGCATGGTAGATTGTCTCACGGGTTCAAGCATGTTCAAGGATGTCTCTGAGCTGCGCGCGCACACACACACACACACACACACACACACACACACACTTCACACACACACACACACACACACAGGCACGCACACACACACACACACACACACACACACACACACACACACACACACACACACACACACACACACACACACACAATATCATAATCTATCACAATGTCCCCGTAGTTGTCGGTCGATGGGATAGTAAGGGAAGGGAATAACACCTGGGAGGTCAGGCGGTGAATGTGAGGAGCTGGAGCCTGGACTGAAGACACTGCCGCCGCCTTTGCCTTGTACTCAGGGCCTGGGTTTATTCATTAATTGAACGGATATTTCACCGCGCTGATCACCTGCTCCCTGAATTTCGACTGTGTCACCGCGTAAATAAATGTGTTCGTGCAGCAGCTGCAATCCCTCAGTAAAGCTCCGACATAGTGAAAAATCCATTCAGAATCAGTGAAATCGTCTCCTTTTCCTAAGACCTGATAATATATAACATTTACAACGTGTGTCATCAACAGGAGGATGAAGCTGCCGGAGAGGGTGAAGAGTAAAACCACAGACCTCCTCCGGCTCTCCATCTCCGGGTCACTGCGGTTCTCCCACTTGCTCTGACCCTTCAGCCCCTTACGGACCCGACTGGCCACTAAAATGTGTCTGACTGTCAGAGGGTTGAGCAGCAGGATCACAGCGAAAGGGAGAAACGGAGTTAAAACCGTATCGAGCCAATCATACCCTACCCATCCGGCATCAGTAAAATAATTCTCTATGATTATACATAGCCACGGTACTTTGCCGATGATCTCTCTAGGTTTCCGCGTGAAGTAGCGGGGAATGTTTTTCAGACAGAACAGTACGCCGGTTGTTGTTAGAACCACAGCCGCAGTTTTCCCGGTGCAAAATTTTGTTTTCAGCTTCTGGCAGCAAATGGCGACAAACCGATCAAAGGTGAATGAGACGGTGAACCAGACAGAACAGTCTGTAGCTGTGAACTTCAGTACATCGATAACACTGCACACAGGGGTGATGCTCAGAAAACTCCATGGGAAGTAATAGAAATTGATTTGAGTCAAAATTCCCGTCGTTACAATAGTTAGTAGATCGGCCGCTGCCATGGCCACCAGGTAGCGAGTGGTGCAGGTAGAGAGGCCGCACTTTCCCCGAGACAGAACCACCATCGCCACTAAATTCACTGGATGGAGAGAGAGAGAGGAGAGAGAGAGTTAGAGAGAGAGAGAGAGAGAGAGAGAGAGCGAGAGGAGAAAGAGAGAGAGAGGGAGGGAGGGAGAGAGGGGGAGGGGGAGAGAGATGAGAGAGAGAGATTGAAGGGCAGAGAGGGAGATAGAGAGAGTGTGAGGGAGGGGGGAGAGAGAGAGAGTGAGGGAGAGAGAGAGAGAGTGAGGGAGAGAGAGCACAGACACTGAATATTACTGAACAAATTCCCGGAAATTACCATGGGATCTGGTCTCAACTAAAGACGAGAGTCGGTGAGGGGTGAACAGTTGCTAATTTAACATCAGGGATGGGACACGTTCTCTGATCTGTCTTCTTCAGTGTTGAGATAAGACGATGTGTAGGTAATCGTCCGGGGATAATGTTAACGTGTGTATGGGATTGAACAAACACTGAACGTTTCAGGCCGAGACTTTTCAGCAGCAGGAATCCATGCCCCAGTTTAGGACGGTCTGAGAGGGAAAGCAGGGACAACATAATGACCTGGGGCTGAGTGGTTCCGTTGATGTATGAATTCTACTGAGTGGTTCCATTCGACAATGAACGGCAGCAGACACGTAAATAACGGTTCAGGTGTTCCGACCCAGTTATTGACACTGGACAACGCTGGACAAGTTGTCATGAACTCGTCCCTGCGGTGCCGATTGTCCCCTACACTGGTACAAATCTGAACAAGTCCCACTAAAACCCATCCAGTTGCAACTTCCCGGAGAGCTGCCTGTCCCCAGCACTGGCACAAATGGTGACATTGTCCCTCTAAAACTCCTACCGTTACACCTTCCGGACACCTTCCCGGAGAGCTGCCTCTTCCCAGCAGTTTCAATCTGATCAATCCCTGATAAACAGTCAATAGTACAATTCAAACCTCCGCAGATCCGTGGACAATTGTTTAGGTGGCCAGACTATATTACTGACCAACAGGACGTTGAATCCAACGGTGACAGCCCTCACAGGGAGACATGAAACACAGAACCGAGGGTTCACTCGGATCGTGAACTCAGAAACAGTGAACCTCAGGACGTGTAACTCTCCCAGACACACCTTCCCGGACATCTGTCTGCCCCCAACACAAGTACCTCTCTGGAAAAGGTGTCATTAGAGACACGGGCAACCTTCTAATTGATCCCGTGAGTTAGCGGAGAGACATATTTAGTTTTGTTTGTTATTAAATATGAATCGCTAGGGTAGATTTCGCTGAGAGATACTTGTTCAAAAATCAACAAGCGGGAAGATTGTAAAATCATCATAAACGTTCACACGATTAACACATTTAAATTTCACACATGAAATGCTCTGCAATACTCACCAGGAACTCCAATGACGGCAATGAACACGTACAATACTTTCTCCACACTCTCGTACCTATCCAGCATTGCAGGCATTTTCTCTGCCCAGTGATTTGTCACCCTGTGTTACTGGAAATGCTGAAGGAACACATGCCTGGGGTTTTAATACCCATTGGAGACTCCACAGGGACAGATTTCAACAGAGTTAACACTAAGTTTATAAATTATTCACAAAACGCGTACGTCAGACAAGTGCAATCCCCGCGGTGACAGACTGAGTTTAATTTGGGGAATTAATTGTGACTCTGCAAACAATGCAAATTGTAATGGTACTGAGCGGCACAAACTGTGAGCGGCCTTCTTCCAACAAAGAGGATGTTATTCCAAACACAATCAGACACAGATGTCCACCTGATGTTGTGTTGCTCGGAATGTTGTCCGTCGGTTGAGGAGATGCTCTGAATGTAAAACGGCCGCTCTACTCTGATTCCCCAGCAACTGTGATCGCAGCTCATCTGACTGTAACCTTATCTCTCAGTCCCGGTTGTGTGAGGTCACGAAACTTTGTCCTGGGTCAGAAACATGCACACGGTCCTTACACATGTAACCGTATCTCTCAGTCCCGGTTGTGTGAGGTCAGGAAACTTTGTCCTGGGTCAGAAACATGAACACGGTCCTTACCATTGAGAGAAATGTCTGCTGTGAGAATGGAAAAGCTGCTGCCTTCCGTCTCCACCCGTCATGGGACAGATAAAGCATCGAGACCGACACTTGGCCCACGGTGTCGATGTCAAACATGACGCCCATTGAATGGGATCCCACCTGCCGACACATGATTCTTCAAGCTGCATTGCCTGTGGGTCCAACCTCGCAACAGTAACACTCAGCATCCGGATACTCTCCTCTCAACAGCACTGAAACTCTTTGCGGGAGTTAGTTTGTCCCAAGCAAAGGTGTCTGAACCTTCCGAGATGTTGATCTCAATTAAATGTCCTTCCACTGTAAATATATACTTCAAAGGAACCATTTGTACGACACAGGATATTGAAGAAAAGTATACCATTGTATCTTATGAAAATGAATTGCATCATCTGCTACTACCATTCGCATCAAGAGTACAAACTTTTTATGTAGTTTCTGTTCGGCAGACTCTACGGAGAGGATCTCCACCCGTTAAAAAAACAAAGAAACGTCCGTTTATGGTGATAAAGAAACGCTTTCATATCCACTAAACCCTCCAATTACTGCAGTGACTCTGTCACAGTGTTACATACACGGAACCCTGTAACAACACGCAGTTATTCCGAGTTGAGGGGTGGCCTCGACTGAAATGGATCCAGAGGGATTCACTTGAAAGGGCCAATAAAAATAGTTGAAGTGCAAGCGCAGCCATTCTCGGAGTGATCCATTCTTTAGAATGACACACACAGCAGGCCAGGCAGCATCTGTAGGAGAAGCACTGTCGACGTTTCGGGCCGAGCCCCTTCGTCAGGACGTCGACAGTGCTTCTTCCTCTAGATGCTGCTTGGCCTGCTGAGTTTCACCAGCATTTTGTGTGTGTTGTTTGAATTTCCAGCATCTGCAGATTTCCTTGTGTTCATTCTTTAGAATGCTTCGGTTCATCATTCTTAGGGAAGATTTGGTGAGGTAGATTGTCCCGTAAACTACTCACTCTCTGTACTCATTTGAACATTTCCTCGAAGGCTTGATCACAGTAGATTAGAGAGAATGGCTCCAGCAGTGTTTCCTACTGTGTGTAGGATGTGGGAGAGACGTCCAGTCTCTCAGATAAACACTTCTGAACCAGGAGTTTAACAAGCTGCAGCTCCTGAGATGACGTACGAGAGCATGGGGAGGTGGTAGACTGGAGTTAGAGGGAGGTAATCAGGTAACTGGGTAACTACTCGGAGCACAGCCTGTGGAGAGTACACCTCTGGCCATTCCCCTCAATAATGAGTATACAGTGCAAGTTTAGATACTATTAAGGGGGTCGAACATTAGAGGGGAGCCAGAGTGAGCTGGTCACTAGCACTGAGTTTAGTCCTGTGCCTCAGAAATGCAGCGAGGTGAAGTGTACTGTTGATAGGAGTTTCGTTAGTCAGAGGAACAGAGTCGAGGTCCTGTGGGTGCGCACGGATGGTAGGTTTGCCTCCCTGTTGCAGGATCAGGTTGGCTCGGTTCGTGTACACGGCATTCTCAAGGGCGAGGGGTGAGCAGTCACATTGTACCAGTGATAGAGGTAGTCAGGATGAGGGGATACTGAAGAGAGTTTTTAGGGAGCTTGGGCGGAACGCTGAGAAAGCGGCCCCCAGATGTGATAATCTTCGGATTACTGCCTGCCTCACTTGAAAGTGAAGGTAAGCAGAGGGTAATTTGGCGGTGGGTGACAAACTGGTGCAGGGTGCAGTGTTCAGATTTATGCATGTGACGGGTTGGAAACGTAGCGATAATGCTGAGGGTGAGGTGGCATTGTGAAATTCATCTATTCTGGACTGGGTGTTCTGCAAAGATGCGAAATTGATTAGCGAGGTTGAAGTAGAAGAAGCTGTGTGAGCAGGTGATCAGAATATGTTCATATTCACCCTGATATTCGTGAAGGAGAAGTTAAAGTCAGATGTCTCAGTGTTATAGTTTAGTAAAAGAAATCACAGAGGCCCAAGAAAAGAGTTGTGCCAGAATTGATTGCAAAAGGGCACTGGCAGGTCTGATAGCAGAGAAACCATGGCTGAAATTTGTGGAGGAAATTCAGAAAGCACAGGATATATACATCAGAAAGTGGAAAACATATTCTAAAGACATGATGACAGAACCACGGCTTACAAGTGAATTCAAAGTCAACATTTAAAAAAGAAGACATATAATTAGGAAAATATAATGGGACGTTAGATGATACAAAAAGTGTAAAATACCCAACAGTGTATATACGACCGCTGGTAAACCGTGCTGGAAAGGTAATAAAAGGGAACAAGGAACTGGTGGATGATCTGAATAAGTCTTCACTGCGGAAGACACTGGCTGTAATGGTGGAAGTTTCAGGTGTTTGATTTCATTGAAGCATGAGAAGTTACCATAACCAGAGAAAAGTTTCTGGGAAAGCTGAAAGGTCAGAAGGTATTTAATTCTCCTCGACCAGATGAAGCACATACCAGTATTCTGAAAGAGGTGGATGAAGGACACTGTGTGGCATTCTTGAATATCTTTGAATAATCATTCGATTCTGAATGGTTCGAGGACTGGAAAATCACAAATGTCCCGCCACTCTTCAAGAAGGGGGAGAGGTACATGAAAGGAACCTATAGGCCAGTTCGGTCTGAGTTTATTCGTTGGGAGGATGAATGGCGTCAACTGTTAATGCTGTGGTTTCAGGTTGTTTGGAGGCAATGATAACATAGAACACAGAGGAAGTGGCTTCTTCGAGGGGAAAACGTTGCCTGACAAATCTGTTGTCATCCTTTCGAGAAATAACAAGCAGCATGGACAAAGGACAATCGTTTATTGCTGTGTACTTGAATTTTCAGACCAGCTTTTACAAGGTACCACACCTAAAGCTGCTTCATAATCTGCGAGCAAATGGTATCACTGGGAGAATTCTAGCATGGGTAAAGCAATGTCTGATTGGAAGCAGAAAAGAGCAGGTCTTTTCAGAGACTCCTGGATAGGTACATGGAGCTTAGACAAACACAGGACTATGGGTAAGCTCAGGTAATTTCCTAAGTAAGTACATGATTGGCACAACATTATGGGCCCAAAGGCCTGTATTGTGCTGTAGGATATCTATGTTATGTGTTTTATGTTCTAAAGAGTGGCAACACAAGAATGTTGGGCTGCCGGTGACAACTGGTGTTCTTTCGGGTTCTGTGTTTGTGTAACGTACACGCAACCCTGTTACAGTATCAGCAGCAACAGAACACACTCGGAGTCTGGTCCTGCTGTTAACAAACACTATTTTATTAGTAACTACGTCATATAGTAACTTAAACCAAGGAAATCAAGAGTTAACGGTGCTATGCATATAAATGTGTAAATATATAAATCCCAAACCTTCTTCAAGCTTAGGTGGTAAGTGATGCAGTCTTACGATGGTGTGGTAAGAAGGTTCAGTTCAAATGTACAGGTTAATTAATGCGAGATGATTGTAATCCAAAGGCGAATGTTGTGAGAAGGCAATTACGTCGATATTCCACAGATTCCGCGACAGCAATACAAAATAACAATAGCAGTAGGTTTTATCTCCGAAGTTGTTCCACTCCACACACACGAAATAACCGACAGTGATCTTCAAAGAATATCCTTTCCACACACCCGAATAAAGCTAGGGAGCATCTCAAAGTGGTGGGCAAAGGATGCTCAAACAGAATCCACGTATGGATTATCACCAACAGTAGCTTATCACAAAGGGGACCCTCTTCAAGGGATCTACCACCCAGGCAAGGGTCGACACACGTGTAGATTACCCTGATCACACACAACGTGATAGCCAGTTCCACGGCATATGAAATAACTTCAACTGTGATTTGCCACAGGGGTGCCTTCAGTGAACTGCCACTGTGTGAGTTGCTGTTGTTACAGAGCAGAATGCATACGATATACAATTAATAGCTAAGGTTACTTAACTAAATACTTGGCAGAGAAAAGAACGGTAACAAATTAAAGTGGGCCCAGAATAATTAAAAAGAGTCAAATGTGCCAAGTTGGGGCTCAAATCTTTCAAAAATAATATTCAACGATCCACGGTGGACTACCACAAACTGGCTCCATCAATAAAAGCACTTTACATTTGTGTTTGTTTGACTCTGATTTTAAGTTGGGAGCTGCTAATTCGTGAACTGTTTGAAATTATTTTTCCTCTGAGATAATATCATGCGTAAGTGAGGAATGTTGTAAGTGCCCACGGATTTGGGGTGAGTACTGATTTGGGGGTGTACACTGATTTCTGGATGCTGGTGAATTTTTGGGGTAATGGCAAATATCAAGGTTGTTCCGTGTTTAGATACTTTAATAATGAATGCACTTTGAACGTTGAAAAATTGTTCTTGCTACTTTTAATGTGGAGTAAGCTGTATTGTGAACTATTTGAAATGTTTCTTTTACTAGGATAATCTATTGAGCATGTACTGGGTCACTCGTCTTTGGGGGTGCACACAGATTTGGAGATGTGCATGGTTTTGGCAATGTAAATTCAAATGGCATGAAGCTGCTTGCTCTTTGCTCTGAGCATAACCTTACCATAACCAACATCATCTTCCAGCAGAAGGCAAAATTCAAGACCTCGTGGATGTACCCGCGCTCTAAACATTGGCACATGATCGACTTCATCATTGTGAGACGTAGTGGCATCAAGGATGTTCTCATCACCCGTGCCACGAAAGGGGCAGAATGCTGGACTGACCACCGTATGATTGTGGCTAAGCCCCATATGAAAGTGCGGCACCGCTTGCGGCTGCAAAAACACAATTAAAAAAACGGCTAAATGGCAACCGCCTGAGAACCACAGAAGCAAGATGTGAGTTTCGACGCATCATAGCTGAGAAACTAAGAGAGCTGGAACCTTGTCCGAACTCACAAAATACCATGGAACAACAATGGATCTATTCAGCTCTGCGCTCTATGAGGCTGCAGCCCAATCCATCGGCCATAAGAACAGGAACCATCAAGACTGGTATGACGTCAACTCAGACGCCACCCACAACTTGCTCAAGGGCAAGCACAAAGCACACCGGGCAACTTTAGACAACCCATCATCCACCAGCATTGGCCGGCAGCTCGGAGGGAAGTGCAAAGGGCAATACGGGTCATACAAATTGAGTGGTGGACTGAAAACGCAGATGAAATTCAGTCCTTTACCGATAACAATGACATGCATAATTTTTACAATGCTCTCAAAGCCATCTTCGCCCAATAAATCGATGCGTTACTCCCCTGAAAGCAGAAGATGGATTAAAAATTCTGAAGAATCAGAATACCATTCTGCTGAGGTGGGCTGAACATTTTAACGTCCTGCTTAATCAGGATTCTGACGCAGACCCCATAATCCCGGACCAACTGCCTGAACTTTCTCCTATCCACGACCTCAGTCTACCACCAACCTT